>NC_069510.1:108745164-108865164 GCF_027579735.1 Bombina bombina | reverse complement strand
TGGAAAACTTCCACTATTACTATATCAATGATATGGTATAGTATGTAGCAAATGACCGTATATCCTGTTGAGAATATTTACCCCACTATTGTGTATAGTAATAAGATCATATAACTAAAGGTGACACGGATGAATCATTAATAATTCCTTATATATCGTATAAAAACCAGTTGAAAATGTTGGACACAGTGATCACTGGCTGTAGTCACAGTTTTTGAAAACAGGACTCAGCACACCAGCGCTGTTTTCAAAAACTGTGACAACTTTTTTAACCATGTGAGGGTGGAGCTTTCTTATGGGGTGGGGTCTAGTGCTCCACCATCTTGAAAAGTCACCAGCCACAACTGTTTTGAGCCCTTTCCAGTCAAATACCTTGTAATTTACAATATCCATTTAAAACACTGTTAATACCATTTTTTGTTTTGTTTTTAGAATACAAATACTTTAAAGGGACATTAAACACTTTGAGATGGTATTATAAAATGATAAATCATATATATATAAAAAAGCTTTACAATATATTTTCATTATTTATTTTGTCCCCTTTTCTTGTAATTCCATTCTGAAATTGTGAGCTTTTCAGATCCTGTTAGAAATGGAAGTGCAGAACATTGTTATACTATATAACACACAGCTATTGGTTGCACACTCTAGTGAGCTATTTATAACTGTCCCTAAATGGCCACAGCAGAGAAGGTAACCTAAGTTACAACATGGCTGTTTCCATTATTTTATAGACACTAAAACTTTACACTTATTTTGTCACTATTTAAACAGCTAATGACACTTTAAAAAATACATCTACATGTTATTCGCAGACTAATCTTTTCGTTGAATGCATCATTCTATCTAGCATTTATTTAGTGTTTATTGTCCTTGTAAATAGCATTGTTCTTCATTTAGGAGAAAATGTATTTAAAAAAAATAAAATTATATATATATACATACACAGTGCTCAGCATAAATGAGTACACCTCTTTTGAAAAGTAGGATTTTAATCAATATCTCAATGAACACAAGAACAATTTCCATGATTTTGACAAAACTGAGTTTTATAGAATATTTGTTTATCTCATTACATGAAAGTAAGGTTAATAATATAACTTTGATTACAAAATCTTCAGGTTTACTCAAAGTAGGTGATGCACAAATGAATACACCCCACAACAAACACTACTACATCTAGTATTTTGTATGACCTCCATGATTTGTAAGGACAGCACCAAGTCTTCTAGGCATGGAATGTACAAGTTGGCGACAAATTGCAACATCTATCTTTTTCCATTCTTCAAGAATGACCTCTTTTAGAGCCTGGATGCTGAATGGAGTGTGATGCCCAATTTGTCTCTTCAGAATTCCCCATAGGTGTTTGATTGGGCTCAGATCAGGAGACATACTTGGCCACTTCATCACTTTCACCCTGTTCTTCAGAAATGCAACAGTGGCCTTAGATGTGTGTTTTGGATCATTGTCATGTTGGAAAACTCCACGACGACCAAGGGCACGGAGTGATGATAGCATCTTCTCTTTCAATATAGAGCAGTACATCTGTGAATTCATGATACCATCAATAAATGCAGCTCCCTGATAACACCAGCAGCACTCATGCAGCTCACAGAAGGACACTGCCACTACGTTTCACTGTAGGCACCATGCATTTTTCATTGTACTTCTCACCTTTGCAACGCCATACAATTTTGAAGCCATCAGTTCCAAAAACATTTATCTTGGTCTCATCACTCCACAGTACAGAGTATCAGTAGTCTTCTTTTTCAGCATGTGTCCTGGCAAATTCTAGACTGGCTTTTTTTGTGCATGGGCTTTAAGAGAGGCTTCCTTCGTGGACGACCCCCATGCATGCCATTCCTCTGCAGTGTACGCCATATTGTGTGACTGGAAACAATCACCCCAGTTAAGCTTTCTACGTCTTTAGCTAACTGCAGTGAACTTGCATGGAGATTTTCTTCAACCCTTCTCATTAGAAGACGCTCCTGTCAAGGTGTTAACTTCCGTGAACGGCCTGGACGTCTCTGTGATATGGTTGCAGTTCCATATTTGTTACATTGTTGTATCACTTTTGCTACAGTATTCTGACTGATAAGTAAATATTTGCTGATCTTCTTGTAGCCTTCACCATTCTTGTGTAAAAAAATATTTTCTTTCTCAGGCCTTGTGACATTTCTCTTCCAAGTGGTGCCATTGCTGACAGCATGACATGGGAAGGGGTTTTCTTTCGTAAGTAACGCCCTTTTATAATCAACTGTCTGCTGGACACCTGTTTAATGAATAATTAGACTCACCTGTAGTTGAATTCTTATTAATTAGGAATTTGTTGTCAGACATTTAGCTTTCCTCCTATGACTTTCATTGGAGTGTGTTCATTTTTGCAACATGGTCTTGAATGAATTGGTTAGGAAAAATACTTTGTTGTGGGTGCAAATTAACAAATCTTGGTGGCAATCAATGGCCCGCATTTGTGGGAGTATTGTGTAGTATAGTGTCCCATAGAATATGTTGTTTCTGAAAGGTAAGTAAAGGTTTTCTGACAAATCTGTTGGGGTGTACTAATTTATGATGAGCACTGTATATATATATATATATATATATATATATATATATATATATATATATTACAAATACGCATAAGTACAAACACATCAAATTGTTGCACTCCTAAATTGAATCATTTTAAATAATTAGATAAGCAATGTGCTGGCAGTCATGATAAAAATGTAAACCATTTAAAAAATAGAAGTGCAATTCAAAATTAAGATTGCTAAAGAATGACTAAGGCCGCACTAAAGCGGCGTGAAAACAACAGGATTTTTATTGTTTGAGAGCACAGATACCCAATCACAAAAATGAAAACACAAAACTGTGCTTATAACCATAGTAACACACATATGAAGTAAGGGACTTATAAACGGTTGAAAGACAGTAAACGTGTGAAAGAGGAACTTAGTGCTACATGCACGCCTCAATATGACTCCGAACTGTCAACATCAAATACAAATGTCCCTAAATATTTAACGGAGCAGTTAGTGCAACTGCACGCTCACAAAAAACAAAGGTGATGTATGCTGCATTTATAGGCAATCTCAGAAGTGGTGAGCTGTATAAGGTAGGAGTCAGTTCCTTGGTAAATTCTTTCTTTGTAGGAAAACAACACTCTGCTGATAATTATTAATGTTGTATGTCTCTATACATATTGCTGCATTCAGCACTTTTACTTGCCACAGAAGCTCCTCCGTTCAGCATCCATTTGTACCACGTGACAGCCGGATGTAAACTGTGTGATGCGGCTTTAACTTTCCACCCAAATACATAACTGCTCACAATGCAAATACCTTGTACGGGAAACAAATTTCTCTTTGTTTTTACTCCGGTGGTTCTCAAAGTTAGAAAGATAACGTGACCAACTTTAGTGACTCATAGTGTGCCAGATTATCATGCATTTCGCCCCTCCCACCAAGGGGTTTGGCCAGGGCTTCATCAGATACTTCATTTAGTCCATGACCCCTATTTTATAGGGCAGTTCATTTCAACTACACAGATGTCGTATCTGATCATATTCAATCAAGTGACCCTTACTCATACTTAAAATGTGATAACTTCATTTAGAAGGGTATTTCTTATCAGCATGTCTTTAAACAGTATTTCAAAATAACACAATATTTACGTCTCACATTATGTTTAACATTTTACAAAATATTGCTTTTATTTGAAATAATTACATTGTTTAAAAAGATAGATAACACCTTTATTACCCATACCCCAGCTTTGCACAACCAACATGGTTATATTAATATACTTTATAACCTTTAAACCTCTAAATCTCTGTTTCTAAGTCCCTAAAGACAGCCCCATGATTGCTTTTCACAACAAGGGAAGCTAGTTCATGTGAGCCATATAGATAACATTGTGCTGACACAGTGGGATTCTAACAACACATAACTAATTGGCTTAAATGCAAGTCAATAGATAGTCATGTGATCAGGGGGCTGTCAGAAGATGCTTAGAAACAAGGTAGTGACAGAGGTAAAAAGTGTATTAAAGGGCCACTGTAAGTAAATATTTTCTATGCCTGTTACTAACTAACTACCCCAAATACGCTTTTTATCAATAGCATTTCATTAACATATCTCTACCGTATATCAGAAATCTTGTCTGCAAATTTAATTGTTTTCCAAACCCACTCCGTGGGTATCCTTTGCTCTGTACCAATCCGTTTACAATACCTAGGTTTCAAAATGGCGCTTTAAACACAAAGTTATTGGTTTAAGTATTTTGAACATGCAGTGCTGAAAATAGTGGGCAGGATAACGTGACATCATCGGCGAATAAAAGATATACCTTTTAGAACGTTATGAAACTTCGTTTTGGAGAAAATATAGGTCAGTAGGTTTTAATTAATGTTTATTAACTTTAATATGTTAGTTGTTTAGATTAAAAATTATAACAGAAAGTAATCCTTTAATATAACTGTTTTCTGAGCAAAACTAGGAAATGGGTAATAAAGGGATTATCTATCTTTTTAAACAATTAAAAAAATTGAGTTGACTGCCCCTTTAATACTCATTTTTATTTTAACAGAGTATATAATAACCATTGAATAATCATAGGAAAGCAGAGTGTTCCATTTTTTCGTTCAGACCTCTCGATGTCAAAGTCTGTAATCTAAAGATCCACTTGGCTTCATGTTGAAGGAGTATTCTATTTATAGTCCCCTCTCGTCTTATGTTTTTAATATGCGCTCTTCCTATTACTTTAAGGCAAGCATAGTTTGCATCATGAAACTGTCTAGCTACAGGGCTGTCACAGTTCTTATTTTTGATGTCATATTTGTGTTCCCTCACTCTGTCCTTGAGTTCTCTACGTAGAACCTGGGTCATGAGCAGGATAAAAGGTAAATGACCCCTGGGGTATTAGATGGTATCCATTGTTCTATTTTGTAAGTCTTTGAATGGATGGTAGAAAAAGGTTTAGTTTTTTTTAATGTTACAGCAATAGATGCATGTGCCACATGGATAGCATTCCACCCTCTGTTGTCTTAATTCGAACCAATTTTTGACAGGCTCACTACGCTCAAACACAGAGTGAACTAGTTTGTCTCTTAGACTAGGTGCCCTCTTTGCAGTTATAATTGGTGCCTGTGAAAGGCTATCACGCAATGTTTTGTCGACTAAAAGTATTGGCCAATGTTTGCGCATGATTCTCTAAATTTTTCCCCAATGACAATTGTAGGAGGTTTTAAGTTAAAGCTGATTTTGCTGTTCTTGCGGGTTCCTTTCTGGAACCATAACTTGCCTTCTTGTATTACAGGCTGTAGTCCAAGCTTTTTTAAATTGCTCTATTGGAATAGCCCCTCTCCTTAAATCTGCTTGCCAGAACTTGTGCTTGTCTCTCAAAGGAGGACTCAGTGGAGCAATTCCTTTTCGACCGTAGGAACTGTCCCACTGGAAAACCTCACTTGAGTCCCTCAAGGTGATGAATAGTGGCGTGAAGGTGGCTATTAGTGGCTGTGTCTTTTCTGAAAACTTCTGTTACTATTATTCCATTTTTAATTTTGAGATATAAAAATGGAATCTCATCACTACTCACTTGATGAGTAAGAAAGATATTATATTTAATTTATATTTAATTTAGACACAAATGCCTCTACCTCCTGCTCACTTCCAATCCAAAGGATCAAAATGTCATCCATATAGCGCAGCCATAGGGCAACATGCGCGTCCACCCATTCCACCATGGGTAGCACCTGCTCTTCAGCCAACATTCTTGATTTTTCAAATAAAGATAACAAGAGAACGAAGAAAAATTAATAATAGGAGTCAATTAGAAAGTTGCTAAAAATTGCTGCTCTATCGGAATCATAAAAGTTTAATTTTGACTAGACTATCCCTTTAATACATGGGACCCATAGTATAAAAACATTCATTGTGGATGCATACGTTTTACATAGTGCAGCTTAATTTCTAATATATTCTGTACTTATATAAAACATTTATTATGTATTTTGTAATAATCAAACACTATACTGATACAGTATTACACTATGTGGTGCCTTTATTTATTCCTTCTAGAATCTATTATGTATTTTGTGGTGCAGCATGTAATTCCTGATGTATACTGTATAATATATGTAAATAAAACATTTATTGTGTATACAGACCTTCTGCAGTGCAATAATTAAATTGACATGAAAGTAAAAAATGTGCATGATTCAGAGAGAATTCAATTTTAAGACACTTAATTTCATATCTTTTACCAAATGCACTTTGTATTCTTAGTATCCTTTGTTAAAAAGCATATGCACATATCCTCAGTAGAAGCAATGCACTGCTGGGAGCTAACTGGTATTTTGTGGCTACACACATTTGTTTCTTGTGAATGGCTCGCCAGATGGGTTCGGCTAGATACCAGTAGTGCAATGCTGCTCTGGAGCTGACTTTAACTATGTGTTAATCTGTTTGTAGGGGTTAAATGCTTAGTTATAAGTAAGTAGTAAGTGAAGTAATAAAATGTTCTACAAATTCTTTTTGCACTTTTATGTCCCTTTAATTAGTGGATTAGTGGTATATTTGTGCACATAAAAACAATGCAGAGCTTTTGCAATGCAATATGCTAACTATTAGGAATGCAGCACTTAAAGGGCTATGATACCCAAATGTTGAAACGATTGAAAGTGATGCAGCACAGCTGTAAAAAGCATCGCCTGAACATCTCTATGTAAAAAAGGAAGATATGTTACCTCAAAATGTCCTAAGTATTCACACTCCATTGTAAAGGACTTTAAGCAGCAAATCAGTAGGTCTGTCCCAGGACCAGCAAGGGAGCGTGCCTCATGCACACTCGTGTCCCTATTCAGGAAGTTTACTATGAAATCGCATTAGATCACAGTAAAAGAGTTCATAACCTCAGCACTACTGATGCCGTTTGGCTGCTGTTGCTTTCTTCCTTTTTAAACCTGCAGCTGGGTAGTAACTGAAAGATAACTTTTTACAGAACACTTACTCTGGTGAGCTGAGGAAATTGTGAGGTAAAATATCTTCCTTTTTTACATAGAGACGCTCAGGTGATATTTTCCTGTCAGCTTTTTATAGCTATGCTGAATCAATTTCAAGTGATTTAGCATCTGAGTATTATGTCCTTTTAAGAGGATTTATACTGTGCATACATAAAACATTTATTATGTATGCATACTTTCTGCAATGCAGCGCTTAATTGCTGATTTATATTGGGTATATATAAATAACATTCAACATAGACCTTTTTACAATGCACTATGCCAACCTTTTGGAATGTGGCACTTAACGGCTTAATAGCTTAAAGGGACAAAAACTTTCACAAATCAGACAGTGCATGCAATTTTAAACAACTTTCCAATGTACTTTTGTTATCCACATTACTTCATTCTCTTGGTATCCTTTGTTGAAAAGCATGGGTATGCTTAGCAGCAGTGCACTACTGAGAGCTAGCTACTAATTTGTGACTGCACATATATGCCCCTTGTTATTGGCTTACGTGATTTGTTCAGCTAATTCCCAGCAGTGCAATGTTTGCTCATTGAACAAAAGATACTAAGAGAACAAAGCAAAAGTGATAATAGAAGTAAATTGTAAAAAAAAATATTAAATTTATATGCTCCGAGTCATGAAAAAAAAAATTGTGTTTCATGTCCCTTTAATATTGGCTTCAATTTTAGCCTGGTCAGTAAAATAAGGTGAGACGCCTATTTATACATTCACATAAGAGGCAGCCTTCAAAGGCTTAGAAATTAGAGCCTACCTAGGTTTAGCTTTAACTAAGAATAACAAGAGAACAAAGCAAATTTGACTATAAAAGTAAATTGGAAGTTTAATAACAAAAAAAGTATGCTTAAAGTGACAGTAAAGTTCAAATTAAACTTTCATGATTCAGATAGGGCATGTAATTTTAACAACTTTCCAATTTACTTTTATCGTCAAATTTGCTTTGTTCTCTTGTTATTCTTAGTTAAAGCTAAACCTAGGTAGGCTCTAATTTCTAAGCCTTTGAAGGCTGCCTCTTATGTGAATGTATTTGACAGTTTTTCACAGTTAAAGGGTGTTAGTTCATGTGAGCAGTTTTGGCGTTTACTATCCCTTTAACTGATTATTTCTTCATGAATGATCAGATGTGGGATATATTTTTTTTGTCCAACAGGAGGCAAAACAACCCTACATTTACTTTCAGTTATACATATGGGAAAGTAGAGAAGGAAAGTCAGAAGTTGAGAAAGGACCAAAGCGAAACAAATGAAGTGCAAAACAGGACCCACCGCCAACTGAAGATTAAAAATAACAAGACTCGACAATGAATCATCATGAAATAAAAATACATTGATCAGGGGACCCATTACCCAAGCAGCGAGAATCCACAAGACCAGCAGAATAGGGCGGGACTAAAGGGTTAAGGCAGGTATGTTATGAATCAAGCACAAAGGTAGCAGCTAGATAAATATGGGCAAAAAAACTGAATTTATGCTTACCTGATAAATTTCTTTCCCTTGTGATGTATCGAGTCCACGGATTCATCCATACTTGTGAGATATTCTCCTTCCCTACAGGAAGTGGCAAAGAGAGCACCCACAGCAGAGCTGTCTATATAGCTCCTCCCTTAGCTCCTCCCCCCAGTCATTCGACCGAAGGCTAAGAAGAAAAAGGAGAAACTATAGGGTGCAGTGGTGACTGAAGTTTTTTAAATAAAAAATATACTACCTATCTTAAACAGACAGGGCGGGCCATGGACTCGATACATCACAAGAGAAAGAAATTTATCAGGTAAGCATAAATTCTGTTTTCTCTTGTAAGATGTATCGAGTCCACGGATTCATCCATACTTGTGGGATACCAATCCCAAAGCTTTAGGACACAGATGAAGGGAGGGACAAGACAGGTACCCTAAACGGAAGGCACCACTCCGAAGAAGCATAAGTATCGAATTTGTAAAATTTGGAAAAAGTATGAAGCGAAGACCAAGTCACCACCTTACAAATCTGTTCAACAGAAGCCTCATTTTTAAAAGCCCATGTGGAAGCCACTGCTCTAGTAGAATGAGCAGTAATTCTTTCAGGAGGCTGCTGGCCAGCAGTCTCATAAGCCAAACAGATGATGCTTTTCAGCCAAAAGGAAAGATAGGTAGCCATAGCCTTTTGACCTCTCCGTTTACCAGAATAAACAACAAACAATGAAGATGTTTGACGGAAATCTTTAGTTGCTTGTAAGTAAAACTTTAAAGCACGAACCACATCAAGATTGTGCAACAGACGTTCCTTCTTTGATGAAGGATTAATACACAGAGAAGGAACAACAATCTCCTGATTTATATTCCTATTAGAAACAACCTTAGGAAGAAACCCAGGTTTGGTACGCAAAACCACCTTATCTGCATGGAAAACAAGGTAAGGTGAGTCACACTGTAAAGCAGATAACTCAGAAACTCTTCGAGCCGAAGAGATAGCTACTAAAAACAAAACTTTCCAAGATAGAAGCTTAATATCTATGGAATGCATAGGTTCAAACAGAACCCCTTGAAGAACTTTAAGAACCAAGTTTAGGCTCCATGGCGGAGCAACAGGTTTAAATACAGGCTTGATCCTGACCAAGGCCTGACTAAATGCTTGAACGTCTGGGACATCTGCCAGACGTTTGTGTAAAAGAATAGACAAAGCAGATATTTGTCCCTTTAAGAAACTAGCTGATAATCCCTTCTCCAATCCTTCTTGGAGAAAGGACAACATTCTAGGAATCCTAATCTTACTACATGAGTAACCCTTGGATTCACACCAACCAAGATATTTGCGCCAAATCTTATGATAGATTTTCCTGGAGACAGGCTTTCTAGCCTGAATCAGGGTATCAATGACCGACTCAGAGAAACCATTTGGATGCTTGAATGGACCTTGGATTAGAAGGTCCTGCCTCATTGGCAGAGTCCACGGTGGAACAGATGACATGTTCACCAGGTCTGCATACCAAGTCCTGCGTGGCCATGCAGGCGCTATCAGAATCACCGAAGCTCTCTCCTGCTTGATTCTGGCAACCAGACGTGGGAGGAGAGGAAACGGTGGAAATACATAAGCCAGATTGAAGGACCAGGGCACTGCTAGAGCATCTATCAGTACCGCCTGGGGATCCTGAGACCTGGACCCGTAACAAGGAAGTTTGGCTTTCTGTCGGGACGCCATCAGATCCAATGCTGGTGTGCCCCATAGCTGAGTCAGCTGGGCAAATACCTCCGGATGGAGCTCCCACTCCCCCGGATGAAAAGTCAGACGACTTAGGAAATCCGCCTCCCAGTTCTCTACCCCTGTGATATGGATTGTTGAGAGATGGTAAGAGTGATCCTCCGCCCGTTGGATTATTTTGGTTACCTCCATCATCGCTAGAGAACTCCGTGTTCCTCCTTGATGATTGATATAGGCTACAGTCGTGATGTTGTCCGACTGAAATCTGATGAATTTGGCCGCAGCTAGCTGAGGCCATGCCTGAAGAGCATTGAATATCGCTCTCAGTTCTAGAATGTTTATTGGGAGGAAAGTTTCCTCCCGAGACCATAAGCCCTGTGCTTTCAGGGATTTCCAGACTGCACCCCAGCCTAGCAGGCTGGCATCTGTCGTTACTATGAGTCACTCTGGCCTGCAGAAACACATTCCCTGAGACAGGTGGTCCTGAGACAACCACCAGAGAAGAGAATCTCTGGTCTCTTGGTCCAGATGCAGTTGAGGAGATAAATCTGCATAATCCCCATTCCACTGTTTGAGCATGCATAGTTGCAGTGGTCTGAGGTGTAGGCAGGCATAAGGAATTATGTCCATTGCCGCTACCATGAATCCGATTACCTCCATACACTGAGCCACTGATGGCCGAGGAATGGAATGAAGAGCTCGGCAAGTGGTTAAAAGTTTTGATTTTCTGACCTCCGTCAGAAATATTTTCATTTCTACCGAGTCTATCAGAGTCCCTAGGAAGGAAACTCTTGTGAGAGGGACGAGAGAACTCTTTTTTATGTTCACCTTCCACCCGTGAGATCTCAGAAAAGCCAACACGATGTCCGTGTGAGACTTGGCTAGCTGGAAAGTCGACGCCTGAATTAAGATGTCGTCTAGATAAAGCGCCACTGCTATACCCCGCGGTCTTAGAACCGCCAAAAGGGACCCTAGCACCTTTGTGAAAATTCTGGGAGCCGTGGCCAACCCGAAAGGAAGGGCCACAAACTGGTAATGCCTGTCCAGAAAGGCGAATCTGAGGAATTGATGATGATCTCTGTGAATAGGGATGTGTAGATACGCATCCTTTAAATCCACGGTAGTCATATATTGACCCTCCTGGATCAGAGGAAGAATAGTCCGAATAGTCTCCATCTTGAAAGATGGTACTCTGAGGAATTTGTTTAGAATTTTGAGATCCAAGATCGGTCTGAAAGTTCCCTCTTTTTTGGGAACCACAAACAGGTTGGAGTAAAAACCTAGCCCTTGTTCCGCTCTTGGAAGTGGGCGGATCACCCCCATGGTATGTAGGTCTTCTACACAGCATAAGAACGCCTCTCTCTTTGTCTGGTTTGCAGACAATTGAGAAATGTGAAATCTCCCCCTTGGGGGGGGAGTCTTTGAAGTCCAGAAGATATCCTTGGGACATAATTTCTAAAGCCCAGGAATCGTGAACATCTCTTGCCCAAGCCTGAACGAAGAGAGAGTCTGCCCCCTACTAGATCCGGTCCCGGATCGGGGGCTACTTCTTCATGCTGTCTTAGAGGCAGCAGCAGGCTTCTTGGCCTGTTTACCTTTGTTCCAAGCCTGGTTAGGTCTCCAGACTGACTTGGATTGGCCAGAATTCCCCTCTTGCTTTGCTGCAGGGGAAGCTGAAGCGGGACCACCCTTGAAGTTCCGAAAGGAACGAAAATTATTTAGTTTGGTCCTCATCTTATTTGTTTTATCCTGAGGGAGGGCATGGCCTTTCCCTCCAGTGATGTCTGAAATAATCTCTTTCAGTGCAGGCCCGAATAGGGTCTTTCCTTTGAAAGGGATGTTCAACAGTTTAGATTTTGATGACACATCAGCAGACCAGGACTTAAGCCATAGCGCCCTGCATGCTAAAATGGCAAAACCTGAATTCTTTGCCGCTAATTTAGCCATTTGGAAAGCGGCATCTGTAATGAAAGAATTAGCCAACTTAAGGGCCTTAATTCTATCCATAATATCCTCTAATGGAGTCTCCACCTGGAGAGCCTCTTCTAGAGCCTCAAACCAGAAAGCAGCTGCAGTAGTTACAGGAACAATGCATGCAATAGGTTGGAGAAGAAAACCTTGATGAACAAAAAATTTCTTTAGGAGACCCTCTAATTTTTTATCCATAGGATCTTTGAAAGCACAACTGTCTTCCATAGGTATAGTTGTACGCTTACGGTACTGTGCCTTTAAGAGAAAAAAAGCTGCACAAACTCTGCAAAACAGTGTAAAAAAGCAGTAAACAAAATGAAATTTTTACAGTAGCATCATAAAGCCTTAGTAACTTTGCACAACTATGCAAATAAACAATCAACCCCTTAATGTAAAAACCGGATTGAAAAAACGTCAAAACCGGTAAAATAACGTTCAGCACCTTGCCACAGCTCTGCTGTGGCGCCTACCTGCCCTTTAGGAACAATTTGTGGGGGGAAAAAACTTCTTTACAGCCCTCAAACACAGTAGGAACCTCTGGAGAAGTAGCTGGATGCTTCTGAGGAAAAGAAACTGCGCAACTGAGGCGCGAAAATAGGCCCCTCCCACCTCACTCGATGTTATGGGGCCTAAAAGAAACACCACAAAGTGTTTCTTAAACTAGCCATGTGGGTTAATAACTCTTAAACAAGCCACAAAGACCCCTTAAAGTCCCTCAAAAAACGTTATATGTTGCAATAAAACTAAAACATTTTTTCCTATCAGTGTCACCAGTAACTAATGAGCCCTTTATGCAAGCTTGGATTCCTCTTTTACTGAATACAGCTTACCTTTCCCTCATGGGGATATTGCCAGCCTTTTCTAGAATTAACACAGTCTGTCTAGAAAAAAATAGACTGAACATACCTCAATGCAGTTTAGCCTGCAAACCGTTCCCCCAACTGAAGTTTTCCTGTACTCTTCAGCCCTTGTGAGAACAGCAGTGGATCTTAGTTACAAAGTGCTAAGATCATCATCCTCCTTGCAGAAATCTTCATCCTTTTCTGCCAGAGAGTAAATAGTACACACCGGTACCATTTAAAATAACAAACTTTTGCTTGAGAAAATAAAAACTAACATTTTTGTCACAACACTCACTTTACCCTTCCTAGCAGTTAAGCAGGCAAAGAGAATGACTGGGGGGTCAGAGCTAAGGGAGGAGCTATATAGACAGCTCTGCTGTGGGTGCTCTCTTTGCCACTTCCTGTAGGGAAGGAGAATATCCCACAAGTATGGGTGAATCCGTGGACTCGATACATCTTACAAGAGAAAACATTATTACAAAACGGTCCAAGAAGTACCCTCTACTCTAGTGGAAAGAGTAGTAATTCACTCAGGAGGGGACTTACACCAGATAGGACTTTTTGATCAAAGCCTTGAGTTATGCATCAAAAGTAGCGGCTGTAGTCTTATGACCATTGCAGGGTCCAGAAAAGTGGGCAGAAGGAATTCTAAAAGACATTTGCTTCCAAATAAAAACATAGCCAAAACTTTAAAAAAAAACTCAAAAAAGTTTTCCTCTTCACAGAATAAACTTTTTAATATAGCCAGTAATAGTTTAAAAATCCTTATTGTCAGAAATTGGAAGAGTAAGGTCACTCCACATATTGTTCAATGGATACCAGAGTATAATTATTTGATACTTATGGAGGAATAGTTTTATATTAAACACCACTGTCTAGATAACATAAATTATGCTAACCATATAATTTCATTTCCTTCTGTAAAAGGAGAGTCCACGGCTTAATTCCTTACTGTTGGGAAATACTGAACCTGGCCACAAGGAGGAGGCAAAGACACCCCAGCCAAAGGCTCAAATAGCTCTCCCACTTCCCCAATCCCCCAGTCATTCTGCCGAGGGAACAAGGAACAGTAAGAGAAATATCAGGGTATAAAAAGGTGCCAGAAGAAAAATATAAATTTAGGGAGCCGCCCATCAGAGAAACACGGGCGGGGGTCGTGGACTCTCCTTATACAGAAGGAAATGAAATTATCTGGTAAGCATAATTTATGTTTTCCTTCTTGATATAAGGAGAGTCCACGGCTTCATTCCTTACTGTTGGGAAACTTATACCCAAGCTTTAGAGGACACTGAATGATAACGTGAGAGACAAAAATTAGAGGCGGACCCTAATCTGAGGGCACCACAGCCTGCAAAACCTCTCTCCCGCAAGGCTGCTTCGGCTGAAGCAAAAACATCAAACTTAAAATTTAGAAAAATTGTGTAAGGAGGACCAGGTAGCCGTCTTACAAATCTGATCCATAGAGGCCTCGTTCTTAAAGGTCCAAGAGGAAGCCAGTGCTCTAGTAGAATGAGCCATAATTCTCTGAGGAGGTCTATGTCCCACTGTCTCATAAGCTAAGCGGTTAACACTTCTCAACCAAAAAGATAAGGAAGTCGAAGAGACCTTCTGACCCTTACGCTTCCCAGAATAGGCAATAAACAAGGAAGAAGTTTGTCTAAAATCCTTAGTAGCATGAAGATAAAACTTCAAGGGATGAACCACGTCCAAATTATGAAGTAAACGTTCCTTCGAAGAAGGATTAGGACACAAAGAAGGGACCACAATCTCTTGATTGATATTGCAGTCTGACACGACTTTAGGGAGAAACCCTAACTTAGTACGTAGGACACCCTTATCTGAATAGAAAACCAGATAAGGAGGCTCACACATTGCTAGGCGGCAATTTCAGATACTCTGTGCGCCGAAGCAATAGCCAGTAGAAAAAGAACCTTCCAGGACAACAACTTAATGTCAATTTCATGCATAGGCTCAAACAGAGCCCATTGCAAAATGTTATGAACCAGATTCGGATTCCAAGGGGGAGCCGAAGATCTGAACACAGATCTAATCCTAATCAGAGCTTTAACAAAAGACTGAACATCTGGAAGCTCAGAGAGCCTTCTTGTGCATTAAAACAGACAAGGCCGAAATCTGTCCCCTCAGGGAACTGGCCAAAAGACCCTTCTCCAGTCCATCCTGGAGAAACAATAGAATCCTGGTAACCTTAACTTTATGCCAAGGAAATCCACGCTCTTCACACTAGAATAAGTAGGTTCTCCACACCTTATGATAGATGCGACGAGTAACCAGTTCACGAGCTTGAATGAGAGTATCAATAACTCTCTCAGAAAATCCTCTCTTGGCAAGGACTAAGCGTTCAATCTCCACGCAGTCAGCCTTAGAGAATCTAGATTTTTATGAAAAAAAGGACCCCATTCCATTAGATCCCAGCGACAAGGTAACTTCCATGGAGGAAAAGATGACATCCTCACTAGATCCGCAAACCACGTCCTTCGCGGCCACGATAGAGCAATCAGTATTATTGACGCCTGCTCCTGCTTGATGCGGGCCACTACCCGAGGAAGGACTGGTAATGGCGGAAAAAGGTAGATTAGGCTGAACCCCCAAGGCACCGCTAATGCATCTATTAGCTCCGCCAGAGGATCCCTGAACCTCGACCCATATCTGGGTAGTTTGGTATTGAGACGAGACGCCTTGAAATCTATCTCCGGCGTCCCCCACATGTAGCATATCTCTGCAAACACTTCGGGATGGAGAGACCATTCCCCCGGATGAAAGGATTGTCTGCTGAGAAAATCTGCATTCCAGTTGTCCACACCCAGAATGTATTGAACTATACTGAAGACTTTATTTAGGTTGGAACACATGGTCATGTAACACAACACACTGATTTTTTGATCACTTTAATATGTTTTATTGCAAAATGTATATTTACAATGTATACAACTGTACATGTTTGTTGACTCTAATTTTATGTAAAGTATTATTTTGTACACCTTTTTCATTGAAAAAATAAAGCAGATTTAAAAAACAAACAAAAAATACAAACAACATAGACATCTATCCAGTATTTGAAGAAACCACTCCTTAGCACTCTTAGATGCTGGGTACAACAAAGGTATCACAATTTAATGATTAATTATATTTGTGTATACCACCTTTGGAAGAAAGGAGTAGTTTGTTCTGTGAATCAGCAAAGAAGGCTTACAGGGAAGATCAGAAAGCTCAGAAACACTGTGAGCAGAAAAAATGGCTATCAGAAAAAGAATATTTCATATCAAGAGTTAAAGAGCTAGACCCTTTATCGGTTTAAAAGGAGGCTCTTGAAGAACCTTTTGAACAAAACTTAGACTCCAAGGCAGAATATAAATCATAGCCTGAACAAAAGTCTGTATATCAAGACTTTTAGCTATAATCCTGTGAAACAAAGCAGACATTTCAGAGAACTGGCAGATAAACCTTTTTGCAAAACCTTCTGGAGATACTCCAGAATTGTAAGAATTTGAAAGTATTTCCAAAGAAAATTCCAAGCTGTAGACTATGCCAGGCACGTTCTACAGCCTTATGGTAGATATATCTGGTAACAGGATTCCTTGCTTGGATCAAGGCCTAAATTACCTTTTCAGACAAGCCTTTTTGATGAAAGAAAGGACCCTGATTTAGAACAGCTTTCCAAGTTCTGAGAGAACCAAACCTACATGATTCTGGCTATATCTCTGGTTAGTAGCTCAAAAGGGAGGCAAGATGTACATCAACTTTAACGGCCAACACACCACTAAGGCATCCACTAAAAATGCCTTTAGTTCTAGCACTATAGCTAGGAAGCTTGTGATTTAAATTCCCTTGATGCAAAATAGACGCTGCAGATAAAATTTGAAAAAGGGGGTGGCATTGGAGGTGACAACCCTCAAACCATAGCTTCCATACACAAAGTTCAAAATGTTGTGAGCTGCAACCTGGCACATGCTTATTGAAGATTGCATCTGAACTCTTCAATCAGAGATAGCGTCATGGACAACAAGTCTATTATAGACCCCAGGATTTAGACTTGAGTAGTTGGAACCAGAGAGCTTGTTTGTACATTTATACACCAACCGTCTATTTTTAAGGAAACTAGAAAAGTCGCTGTATATAGGTGACCAAGGGGAAAAATGTTCATGAGGAGAGGTAACCTCAACTGCAGGTACACGTCTACGCTTAGCTGGAGGAGGCATCGCATTCAGAAGCTGAGTCATAGCAGAATTTTTTAAATTTAGAGAAAACGTTCAGTAAAGCCCCACATGTGTCTAGGCTTAGGAGTAGTAAACATGTGGCCACAGTAAAAAATGCAAAATGCAGACCCCCCCCATCGTAGGATTAGATATATGCTCAGCACATGAATCACACAGCTGAGAGAGGGCTGTCACGGATACCAGGCTGCAAGGGTTAAACCCCAACCCCCTATAACCTTCCCCCTGTTATCTAGTCTAGGTGTAAAGTGTCTTTCTGTTATTGTGCGAGTCATTCATTGTCCTTTTGTAAGTCAGGATGTGATTAGCATCTGTTTAACTAACCATTGTCTGATGTTTGTCTCATTGTATATTTGTTTCTATTTGTGTAGTAACTACACCCATGTGTTGGAAATATATAAAAACTGTGTTTTCTGTGCAATAAAGCAGTTCATGTTTCACCTGAATATGCTAGTCTGTCTAGTTATTTAGGTGAGCTCCAGCTAAAATCACTTTTCCTGGGCTACATAGCAGCCTGTTCAAGGCAGAGAAAGGATTCTCAGGCAGAGCTACCCAGCCTGGGTAGCTGGAGTCTGTCACAGGGTGGGATCCTGGGTACTGATGCTGTCGGGCATCAGGGGTGGCTACAGGCTGTGGTCACTTGCCAGCTACATAGCTGCAGTCGGCAGGGAGGAAGCAGGACCCGTTGGGTGGAGCTACCCAGTCGGGGTAGTTGGGGTATCCGTCACATTGGCTGGCAGCGGTGGGATCTGCTTCTTCCACACGGTTCATGCTGACAGAGGAGAAGTGCCACAGTAATCGGTAACCATGGAGGCCGAGTTTCCGATGGAGAATGACAGAGGCCCTGGCCCCACTGTACGGTCCTGGTTCTGCACACAACGAGAGGAAAGAGAGGAACTTTTCCCGTCAGCGACTCTGGAGGAAGGCTCTCCAACAGGAGCGGGACTGTTTTGGAAAGGTCCTCCCCACTGATAGGGAAAGGTTCTGGCTCC
Source organism: Bombina bombina (assembly GCF_027579735.1). NCBI lineage: Eukaryota > Metazoa > Chordata > Amphibia > Anura > Bombinatoridae > Bombina > Bombina bombina. The sequence goes on along the minus strand of NC_069510.1, from coordinate 108,846,920 downwards.
AGCTAGATTTATGAATGCCTTTCCTGGAAGAGCAGCCCAGGGAGGAACAGCCGATTGCCTTACACGAACTGGTCTAGACAGAGATGGTGCTGGAGGATGGCTACCGAGCCCTCCACTGGTATGCTATGCATGTGCGGTCATGGCTGGAGGAGGTCTACCCAACAGAGGGCTTTGGCGGCCCTGGATTACTATTTGAAAAGATGCTAAAGGACCCCAACTTTGGGGATAAGAGTGACGAAAGACTGGCTGAAATTTGCGGATACCGAGAGAGACTGTTGGATCTTTCGGGAGTGCCTTGGCTTGAAGCTGATCTGAATTTTATGATTGTCCAGGAATGGGAACTGGAAGTGGCATATGCAGAGCTGCTGGATCCTGATCAGCAATCTGGCTCCGAGCTTATGGTCTTGGACCAGGGGGCCACCCTAGCAGAAGTGCTGGCAACCGGGCAGAGAGCCGCCAGCCTCTGTCCAGCACCTGCAACAGCTCCAGGAAACCAGGGAGAGGAGGATGTCGTCCTCCCTCCCCTTACAGAGAACCCCTTGCAGGTAGAGATGGATGTCAATAACCCTCCCCAGCAGCAGAACCCCCCGGGAGAGGAGACAGTCAGTCTCTCTCCCCAGCGGCAGAGCCACGAGCCGGGAGAGGAGACAGTCGGTCTCTCTCCCCAGCGGCAGAGCCATCCCCTGGGAGTGGAGGTAGTCGTCCTCCCTCCCCGTAAAAAGAACCCATTCCTGGGAGAGGAGACAGTCAGTCTCTCTCCCCAGCGGCAGAGCCATCCCCTGGGAGCGGAGGTAGTCATCCTTCCTCCCCGTAAACAGAACCCCTTCCCGGGAGAGGAGACAGTCGGTCTCTCTCCCCAGCGGCAGAGCCAGGAGCTGGGAGAGGAGACAGTCGGTCTCTCTCCCCAGCGACAGAGCCATCCCCTGGGAGCGGAGGTAGTCGTCGTCCCTCCCCATAAACAGAACCCCTTCTTGGGAGAGGAGACAGTCGGTCTCTCTCCCCAGCGGCAGAGCCAGGAGAGGAGACAGTCGGTCTCTCCCCCCAGGGGCAGAGCCATCCCCTGGGAGCGGAGGTAGTTGTCCTCCCTCCCTGTAAGCAGAACCCCTTTCTGGGAGAGGAGACAGTCGGTCTCTCTCCCCAGCGGCAGATCCATCCTTCGGGAGCGGAGGTAGTCGTCCTCCCTCCCCTTACTGAGAAGCCCTTGCAGGGAGAGACGGGTAACAATATCTCTCCCCAGCGGCCGAATCCCTTTCTGGGAGAGGAGACAGTTGGTCTCTCTCCCAAGCGGCAGCAGTTTTCCATGGAGCGGAGGTAGCAGACCTCCCTCCCCAGCGGTAGATCTCCTTCTCGGGAGAAGAGACAGACTGACTCTCCCCTCAGTAGCTTGGCAGGGTCTCTACCCTTTTCTTGTCCCGGAGTATTTCTCACAGGGGGCAGGCGTTGCATTGGGCAAGGAGGATAAAAGTGTATACAGTTGGTACCACATGTTTGGGCACCCGAGCTTTACCTGCCCCACCAAGGAGCAACCTCCCCCTCTGGTCTGGGGTGGGAATACAGCTGGGAAACCGGCACTAGCTTTGTTTGTGGGTGGGTCACAGAGTGTCACAGAGAGAGGCAGTGTGGCCATAGAACTTAAGGACACTGGAACTTGTAGGACAGCAATTGCTTTGGAGCCGGCCTTAGAAAACGTGTTCGGGACATTGCCTTATGTGACTATCCCTACTCCCAGGGTGCAGGGTATAAACGTCAGCAGGAACCCCCCAGGATGCCCCAAGCTCAGGAGAGATGGGATAACCTCTCCCAGCAACCGAGAAGTGGAGGGCCACCGTCGGACAGCCCCAGGCCGACCCGTTAAGGGTCTAGCCGGGTCTGCCGAACTGGAGGGGGGGAGATGTCACGGATACCAGGCTGCAAGGGTTAAACCCCTACCCCCTATAACCTTCCCCCTGTTGTTATCTAGTCTAAGTGTGAAGTGTTTTTCTGTTAATTGTGTGAGTCATCCATTGTCCTTTTGTAAGTCAGGATGTGATTAGAATCTGTTTAACTAACCATTGTCTGATATTTGTCTCATTGTATAATATTTGTTTCTATTTGTGTAGCAACTACCCCCATGTGTTGGAAATGTCTAAAAGCTGTGTTTTCTGTGCAATAAACCCCTACCCCCTATAACCTCACCCCTGTTGTTATCTAGTCTAGGTGTAAAGTGTCTTTCTGTTATTGTGCGAGTCATTCATTGTCCTTTTGTAAGTCAGGATGTGATTAGCATCTGTTTAACTAACCATTGTCTGATGTTTGTCTCATTGTATAATATTTGTTTCTATTTGTGTAGTAACTACCCCCATGTGTTGGAAATATATAAAAGCTGTGTTTTCTGTGCAATAAAGCAGTTCTTGTTTCACCTGAATATGCTAGTCTGTCTAGTTATTTAGGTGAGCTCCAGCTAAAATCACTTTTCCTGGGCTACATAGCAGCCTGTTCAAGGCAGAGAAAGGATTCTCAGGCAGAGCTACCCAGCCTGGGTAGCTGGAGTCTGTCACAGGGTGGGATCCTGGGTACTGATGCTGTCGGGCATCAGGGGTGGCTACAGGCTGTGGTCACTTGCCAGCTACATAGCTGCAGTCGGCAGGGAGGAAGCAGGACCCGTTAGGCGGAGCTACCCAGTCGGGGTAGCCAGGGTATCCGTCACAAGGGCAAACAAAGGCACAGATTGGCAGAATATGCATGAATATGAGAGGACTACAGATTCTGTAGATCTGCCCTCACCCCCAGTTGATGGTCTAGGGACCTGAGCTGCATTCTTTGCTAGTATGAATGATGTCTCCGTGAACTCCAGTCACGTGATCGTCGGCTGGCCAATGTCCATGGCAAAAGAGATCACCTGACAGTACCATACATATGGTACAACATCAGGAGGGAACTTTGATTACACCGGTAACCTGCGTTTCAAATTGGCCAGCCGACGATCACGTGACAGGCGTTCACGGAGACAGCGCTCATACTAGCAAAGGAAGATGCTGTAAGTTCGCCATGGATCAACTACGGGAAAGAAACAGGTTTTTTTCGGATTCCGGTGAGTCTGATTGTCCGACACTTGGTTATCACATCATTGCTACACAGATTGTAAAATAACTTCTTCACTATTTGCACCTATTTTATACCTAACGGTTCTCCTTATAACGGCTTAGTTCACCATTTTTGAAACGACCTGTAGTTTGGACTACAGTTGTCTCCAATCAGAAGATAAAAATTCCATATAACAAAGGACTATAATATATTTCCTAAGGTACAGAAGTAAATACTATATGAACTTTTATTGGTAACACTGTTTATAATATAGACTGTTCACAATACTGACTGTTATCTTAAGTGGCAACATAGCTAGATACCTTTTCAAGCAGCAATAATACAGCTACTGAGTGAGTTTGATATTTTGTTTTTAGTTTTTATGTTAGGAAACCATAGGTGGTTGTAAAGCAATTCATATGTTTGTTTTTAAATTAAATAAATTGTTTTACCATTTGACATAACAGTTTCCAATCAGTATATTGTATCATCTACTGCAGAACGTAAACTTAAAATAAAGTAGACTGCACACACAACTATAGAATTGTGAGGGATACTAACCTATAGCCTCAATCTAATATAATTTAAAACATTTTATAGCTGACTTTTACAGGCGCACCCTTTTTTCTCTTTGTATTTTTCAGCATCTTAAGGACTGGGATAAACCTTTTGTAGGGTAGCAAAGCTATATTTTTAGGGTTTTTTGTTAGCTACAGTCTTTATTTGGCCCCCTCAGTACTAAGTGCCAAGGCCAAAAGACAGACGGGGATAATACAGATGTGATCGGCAGATAAGAACCGGTGTGACAATTCAGAATATTATCTTCTATAAAGGGTAGATAACTGAATCATTACCTCGTACACATTCCTGACATTCTTGTCTGCGTTTGTCCTGACCAATTCCTGATGAAAGTCTATTCCAGATATCTACTACTCTTTCTGTAAACAAAAACAAGTGATTTTGTAGATTACAACCATAACAGACCTCTTTCTTTTAGAAAAATATTTTCTGTTCTGTATTCCTTACTATTCATGAAAATATCTCTCATATCCCCTCTCCCCTTATCTTCTATCAGTTATGCATACTAATATCATGGGGGCAAATGTATCAAGCTCCGTATGGACAGCAGTTATGAAGCAGCGGTCACAAAGACCGCTGCTCCATAACCTGTCCCTCTGCTCTGAGCAGGCGGAGAGACATCACCGGAAATCAATCCGATCGAGTACGATCGGGTTGATTGACACCCCCCTGCTGGCGGCCTATTGGCCGCGAGTCTGCAGGGGGCGGCGTTGCACCAGCAGCTCTTGTGAGCTGCTGGTGCAATGCTGAATAGGGCAAGCGTATTGCTCGCCGTATTCAGCGAAGTCTGGCGGACCTGATCCGCACTATCGGATCAGGTCCGCCAGACTTTAATAAATATGCCCCATGATGTCTTTATGTTTTTTTCTTAGATCAGCCTCCCCTGAATGATTTCTAGTTTATTACTATGCAGTGCCCGCGTTATCCGTGCATTTATAATTGCACACAGCTGTCTAAACTAAAGTAAGGGAGTATCCATACAACTATATTATGCAGATGCTAACAGATTTATTATAAAAAAAAAAAAAATTTATTATAAAGGTTTTTATTAAGACATTTGCAGATACAAAAACCAAGAGAGAAAAAAAAGAAACAAAAACAAGAACATAGGTAACATTACGGGTTACATTATGGTCTTCATGGACAAGTATTTGTAGATTTCGGGAGCAGGTTAATACCATACGTGGAAGGTAGAACATTCATACAATAATATGCGTGCATAAAGCATTGGCTAGTCTGTTCTCTTCCTTTTCTTTCCTTTTTTTTCCCTGTCCCTTTCTCTTTATAATGACCAATGGTGTGTGTGCTAATACTGAAGAGGATGTCTTCATTTTTCTGATATGGAGAGATAGATAGGATATAGGTTTTAATGATGATTACACCATCCAAATGATATAGTCCAAGGGTTTGAATTAGAAAAGGATGACTGTAGAGGTCGTGGACTGAAGGTGTGATTCTTGACTATCTCGAGAGTGCTGGCCCAAAGGTGGGGATGTGAAGGAAGAGGGGCTGGTGTGAGGTGGGAGGGATGGGTTAGGTGAGGGGTGGTTGACAAGGATAATTTCAGTCTGGGTGAATTGCTAGCCAGGGGGACCATGTCTCGTCGTAGAAATCGGTTTTATCTAGAACTTTGTGAGAGTATTGCTCCATTGTCCTAATATATATGATGATATTAAGTACTTGCGCGAGGGATGGTGGTTTCTTTTTTTTTCATTCTCTAGCAATCACTAACTTCATTGCCATGAAGACGTAAATTGTTAGTGCCTCTGAGGCCTTGGATAGATTAGGGGCTTGTATATGTAGGAGGGTGATTTCTGGGAAAAAAGGGGGATTAATATTTTGGGAGTTGAGGGTGCAGAAAAGTTCTCTCCATAGCGGCGGTATTTTATGGCAGGACCACCACGTGTGGAGGTGCGTGCCCGTCTGTCCGCACTGCCTCCAACACATGGGGGACTGTGAGCTGTGGATTTAATGTAGTATGGAAGGTACCAGGTGCCATCTCACTAGTAGCTTATAGAATAACTCCCATAAGGAGGCGCACAGATTTATTATATTAAAGGGACAGTAAAGTTAAAAACATAATTTATGCTTACCTGATAAATTCCTTTCTTCTGTTGTGTGATCAGTCCACGGGTCATCATTACTTCTGGGATATAACTCCTCCCCAACAGGAAATGCAAGAGGATTCACCCAGCAGAGCTGCATATAGCTCCTCCCCTCTACGTCACTCCCAGTCATTCGACCAAGAATCAACGAGAAAGGAGAAACCAAGGGTGAAGTGGTGACTGGAGTATAATTTAAAAGATATTTACCTGCCTTAAAACAGGGCGGGCCGTGGACTGATCACACAACAGAAGAAAGGAATTTATCAGGTAAGCATAAATTATGTTTTCTTCTGTTATGTGTGATCAGTCCACGGGTCATCATTACTTCTGGGATACCAATACCAAAGCAAAAGTACACGGATGACGGGAGGGATAGGCAGGCTCATTATACAGAAGGAACCACTGCCTGAAGAACCTTTCTCCCAAAAATAGCCTCCGAAGAAGCAAAAGTGTCAAATTTGTAAAATTTGGAAAAAGTATGAAGCGAAGACCAAGTTGCAGCCTTGCAAATCTGTTCAACAGAGGCCTCATTCTTAAAGGCCCAAGTGGAAGCCACAGCTCTAGTAGAATGAGCTGTAATTCTTTCAGGAGGCTGCTGTCCAGCAGTCTCATAGGCTAAACGAATTATGCTACGAAGCCAGAAGGAGAGAGAGGTAGCCGAAGCCTTATGACCTCTCCTCTGACCAGAGTACACGACAAACAGGGAAGACGTTTGTCGAAAATCCTTAGTTGCCTGCAAGTAGAACTTGAGGGCACGAACTACATCCAGATTGTGTAGAAGACGTTCCTTCTTTGAAGAAGGATTTGGACACAAGGATGGAACAACAATCTCTTGATTGATATTCCTGTTAGTGACTACCTTAGGTAAGAACCCAGGTTTAGTACGCAGAACTACCTTGTCTGAGTGAAAAATCAGATAAGGAGAATCACAATGTAAGGCTGATAACTCAGAGACTCTTCGAGCCGAGGAAATAGCCATTAAAAACAGAACTTTCCAAGATAACAATTTTATATCAATGGAATGAAGGGGTTCAAACGGAACACCCTGTAAAACGTTAAGAACTAAGTTTAAACTCCATGGCGGAGCAACAGTTTTAAACACAGGCTTGATCCTAGCTAAAGTCTGACAAAAGGCCTGGACGTCTGGATTTTCTGACAGACGCCTGTGTAACAAGATGGACAGAGCTGAGATCTGTCCCTTTAATGAGCTAGCCGATAAACCCTTTTCTAAACCTTCTTGTAGAAAGGACAATATCCTAGGAATCCTAACCTTACTCCAGGAGTAACCTTTGGATTCGCACCAGTATAGGTATTTACGCCATATCTTATGGTAAATCCTTCTGGTAACAGGCTTCCTAGCCTGTATCAGGGTATCAATAACCGACTCAGAAAAACCACGTTTTGATAAAATCAAGCGTTCAATTTCCAAGCAGTCAGCTTCAGAGAAGTTAGATTTTGATGTTTGAATGGACCCTGTATCAGAAGGTCCTGTCTTAGAGGTAGAGACCAAGGCGGACAGGATGACATGTCCACTAGATCTGCATACCAAGTCCTGCGTGGCCATGCAGGCGCTATTAGAATCACTGATGCTCTCTCCTGTTTGATTTTGGCAATCAATCGAGGAAGCAGCGGGAAGGGTGGAAACACATAAGCCATCCCGAAGTTCCAAGGTGCTGTCAAGGCATCTATCAGAACCGCTCCCGGATCCCTGGATCTGGACCCGTAGCGAGGAAGTTTGGCGTTCTGGCGAGACGCCATGAGATCTATCTCTGGTTTGCCCCAACGTCGAAGTATTTGGGCAAAGACCTCCGGATGAAGTTCCCACTCCCCCGGATGAAAAGTCTGGCGACTCAAGAAATCCGCCTCCCAGTTCTCCACTCCCGGGATGTGGATTGCTGACAGGTGGCAAGAGTGAGACTCTGCCCAGCGAATTATCTTTGATACTTCCATCATTGCTAGGGAGCTTCTTGTCCCTCCTTGATGGTTGATGTAAGCTACAGTCGTGATGTTGTCCGACTGAAACTTGATGAACCCCCGAGTTTTTAACTGGGGCCAAGCCAGAAGGGCATGGAGAACTGCTCTTAATTCCAGAATGTTTATTGGCAGGAGACTTTCCTCCTGATTCCATTGTCCCTGAGCCTTCAGAGAATTCCAGACAGCGCCCCAACCTAGTAGGCTGGCGTCTGTTGTTACAATTGTCCAGTCCGGCCTGCTGAATGGCATCCCCCTGGACAGATGTGGCCGAGAAAGCCACCATAGAAGAGAGTTTCTGGTCTCTTGATCCAGATTCAGAGTAGGGGACAAGTCTGAGTAATCCCCATTCCACTGACTCAGCATGCACAATTGCAGCGGTCTGAGATGTAGACGTGCAAAGGGTACTATGTCCATTGCTGCTACCATTAAGCCGATCACCTCCATGCATTGAGCTACTGACGGGAGTTGAATGGAATGAAGGACACGGAATGCATTTAGAAGCTTTGTTAATCTGTCTTCTGTCAGATAAATCTTCATTTCTACAGAATCTATAAGAGTCCCCAAGAATGGAACTCTTGTGAGAGGAAAAAGAGAACTCTTCTTTTCGTTCACTTTCCATCCATGCGACCTTAGAAATGCCAGAACTAACTCTGTATGAGACTTGGCAGTTTGAAAGCTTGAAGCTTGTATCAGAATGTCGTCTAGGTACGGAGCTACCGAAATTCCTCGCGGTCTTAGTACCGCCAGAAGGGCACCCAGAACCTTTGTGAAGATTCTTGGAGCCGTAGCCAATCCGAATGGAAGAGCTACAAACTGGTAATGCCTGTCTAAGAAGGCAAACCTTAGATACCGGTAATGATCTTTGTGAATCGGTATGTGAAGGTAAGCATCCTTTAAATCCGCTGTGGTCATGTACTGACCCTTTTGGATCATGGGTAAGATTGTCCGAATAGTTTCCATTTTGAACGATGGAACTCTTAGGAATTTGTTTAGGATCTTTAAATCCAAGATTGGCCTGAAAGTTCCCTCTTTTTTGGGAACCACAAACAGGTTTGAGTAAAACCCTTGTCCTTGTTCCGACCGCGGAACCGGATGGATCACTCCCATTAATAACAGATCTTGTACACAGCGTAGAAACGCTTCTTTCTTTATCTGGTTTGTTGACAACCTTGACAGATGAAATCTCCCTCTTGGGGGAGAGAATTTGAAGTCTAGAAGGTATCCCTGAGATATGATCTCTAGCGCCCAGGGATCCTGAACATCTCTTGCCCAAGCCTGGGCGAAGAGAGAGAGTCTGCCCCCCACTAGATCCGGTCCCGGATCGGGGGCCCTCGGTTCATGCTGTCTTTGGGGCAGCAGCAGGTTTCCTGGCCTGCTTGCCCTTGTTCCAGGACTGGTTAGGTTTCCAGCCTTGTCTGTAACGAGCAACAGCTCCTTCCTGTTTTGGTGCAGTGGAAGTTGATGCTGCTCCTGCTTTGAAATTCCGAAAGGGACGAAAATTAGACTGTCTAGCCTTAGCTTTGGCTTTGTCTTGAGGCAGGGCGTGGCCCTTACCTCCTGTAATGTCAGCGATAATTTCTTTCAAACCGGGCCCAAATAAAGTTTGCCCCTTGAAAGGTATATTAAGTAATTTGGACTTAGAAGTTACATCAGCTGACCAGGATTTTAGCCACAGCGCCCTACGTGCCTGAATGGCGAATCCTGAGTTCTTAGCCGTAAGTTTGGTTAAATGTACTACGGCCTCCGAAATGAATGAATTAGCTAGTTTAAGGACTCTAAGCCTGTCCGTAATGTCGTCCAGCGTAGCTGAACTAAGGTTCTCTTCCAGAGACTCAATCCAAAATGCTGCCGCAGCCGTAATCGGCGCGATGCATGCAAGGGGTTGCAATATAAAACCTTGTTGAACAAACATTTTCTTAAGGTAACCCTCTAATTTTTTATCCATTGGATCTGAAAAAGCACAGCTATCCTCCACCGGGATAGTGGTACGCTTAGCTAAAGTAGAAACTGCTCCCTCCACCTTAGGGACCGTTTGCCATAAGTCCCGTGTGGTGGCGTCTATTGGAAACATCTTTCTAAATATTGGAGGGGGTGAGAACGGCACACCGGGTCTATCCCACTCCTTAGTAACAATTTCAGTTAGTCTCTTAGGTATAGGAAAAACGTCAGTACTCGCCGGTACCGCAAAGTATTTATCCAACCTACACAATTTTTCTGGTATTGCAACAGTGTTACAATCATTAAGAGCCGCTAAAACCTCCCCTAGTAATACACGGAGGTTCTCCAATTTAAATTTAAAATTTGAAATATCTGAATCCAATCTGTTTGGATCAGAACCATCACCCACAGAATGAAGCTCTCCGTCCTCATGTTCTGCAAGCTGTGACGCAGTATCAGACATGGCCCTAGTATTATCAGCGCACTCTGTTCTCACCCCAGAGTGATCACGCTTGCCTCTTAGTTCTGGTAATTTAGCCAAAACTTCAGTCATAACAGTAGCCATATCTTGTAATGTTATCTGTAATGGCCGCCCAGATGTACTAGGCGCCATAATATCACGCACCTCCCGGGCGGGAGATGCAGGTACTGACACGTGAGGCGAGTTAGTCGGCATAACTCTCCCCTCGCTGTTTGGTGAAATTTGTTCAATTTGTACAGATTGGCTTTTATTTAAAGTAGCATCAATACAGTTAGTACATAAATTTCTATTGGGCTCCACCTTGGCATTGGAACAAATGACACAGATATCTTCCTCTGAATCAGACATGTTTAACACACTAGCAATAAACTTGCAACTTGGTTACAATCTTATTTAACAAAAACGTACTGTGCCTCAAAGAAGCACTAAACGATTAAATGACAGTTGAAATAATGAACTGAAAGACAGTTATAGCATCAATCCTTAAAAACAACACAACTTTTAGCAAAGGTTTGTTCCCATTAGTAAAGTAACAATAATTAAATTTGAAACATAAAAATTACAGAGCAACGTTTTTAATCACAGTCAATATATAAGTCTCACAGCTCTGCTGAGAGAATCTACCTCCCTCCAAAGAAGTTTGAAGACCCCTGAGATCTGTTAGAGATGAACCGGATCATGCAGGAAATACAAGAGTAACTGACTGGAATTTTTTGATGCGTAGCAAAGAGCGCCAAAAACGGCCCCTCCCCCTCACACACAGCAGTGAGAGAGAAACGAAACTGTCACAATTAAAACAAGCAACTGCCAAGTGGAAAAATAATGCCCAAATATTTATTCACTCAGTACCTCAGAAAATGCAAACGATTCTACATTCCAGCAAAAACGTTTAACATAATAAATACCTATTAAAAGGTTTAATGTACTTTTAACAGAGTAATTCCGGTGAAATACCATCCCCAGAATACTGAAGTGTAGAGTATACATACATGTCATTATAACGGTATGGCAGGATTTTCTCATCAATTCCATTCAGAAAATAAAAACTGCTACATACCTCAATGCAGATTCATCTGCCCGCTGTCCCCTGATCTGAAGCTTTTACCTCCCTCAGATGGCCGAGAAACAGCAATATGATCTTAACTACTCCGGTTAAAATCATAGTAAAAACTCTGGTAGATTCTTCTTCAAACTCTGCCAGAGAGGCAATAACACGCTCCGGTGCTATTGTAAAATAACAAACTTTTGATTGAAGTTATAAAAACTAAGTATAATCACCATAGTCCTCTCACACATCCTATCTAGTTGCTGGGTGCAAGAGAATGACTGGGAGTGACGTAGAGGGGAGGAGCTATATGCAGCTCTGCTGGGTGAATCCTCTTGCATTTCCTGTTGGGGAGGAGTTATATCCCAGAAGTAATGATGACCCGTGGACTGATCACACATAACAGAAGAAATTAAACTTTATTGGACTGGATAGAGCATGACTGTATAAACAAATTTCTAATTGACTTATATTATCAATTTTGCTTAGTTCTCTTGGTATGCATGTTAAAGGGACAAGAAACCCAACATTTTTCTTTCATGATTCAAATAGAGCATGTGATTTTAAACATCTTTCCAATTTACAAATTTGTTTTTGTTTTCTTGGTATCCTTTGTTGAAAAGGATACCAAGGTAGGCTAAGGAGCTGCTGATTGGGGCTGCACATATATGCCTCTTGTTATTGGCTTACGGATACACCGGCAGGCTTATAACTGTAGGTTGGATCATCCAGAGAAGGGTGTAGCCAGGGCAAAATTTGTTATTCTCTTGAGCACCATTCCCCTAAACACCAAGACTTTTGCCATTGTAGATCCATAAAAAGTACTCACCAACTGTGTGTAAATATTATCTATATATACATACATGACAATTTGTAACAACCGCATATGGCTCCTTAAAGGTGACGTCAGTGGCATCTCCAGAAATTATATCTCGGGAAACCCACTGGTAATTTGAGGGCAGGATTAAGTGTTTCATGGGAAGAGTCTGGGTGTGTCAAAGAAGGGATCAGACATGGTCAGATTGGTGGGATTACCACCTTCAAGGGGGGCACATGGGGGGGAGGGGGTTAGTGCCCCCTACCAAAATGCCATTTGGTGAAGGCCTGCTAGTGACTATACACCCCAAACCCCTCGTAGTCACAGCTTACAGGTGTAGATAACAGACTAGATTCATTGGACAACAAATAAATCTGGATGTACAAGTGAGAAGTTAAAAATATATATATTTTATTTCATTGTACACTGTAGGCAACACCCCTTAGATAAACAAGGTTTGTTGGTCTTCGCCTAAACCAGCAGACATCACATCTCGAGGACACAGCAGATCGGCATATAAATTGTGAAGGACAAATTATTTAAAGCACTAGAAACGTTGAACTATTATTGGTTAAAAACAAATTCCTGAAACAATACAAAACCGCTGAAAAGAATATATATAGTTAGGTCTTTTGAGCACAGATTGGTTTATGGCTTAATTTTTGTAATCTGAAGAAAATCATTTCTCTTCTTTCAGTTGTATTAGGCCATCAAAAGCCAGACTTTGTGAAAGTTTGTAAGTCTGGATTGCAATAAACTAATATAGTTGCAATAGTATGTCAGTACTGATTGGTAAACATTACACGCATGCAAATTTTAAGTAAATTAAATTTAGTATTTTTTTTAGATATTCGCTGTAGAAAAACCCCCAGCTATGTGGCTCAATAGCAAATTTTAGTCACAGACGCAGCCCAAATGTCTGTGGAGCTTTGACAAAAAAAAAAGAAACAGCTCTCTATTAGGGTATCCTCTGGTGTCTTTCCATCTGAGCAATATTTTGAGCATTTTTTGTTCCCAAGTTGGAAATTGTGATATTTTTTGCATAAGAGGAAATTACACTATTTTTTGTGATCGTGTGTGGTATATAAACGTATTAAGTACATTGGAATCTACTCCAGTTTTCTAGTTTTTGTGATCATGTGTGGTATATAAACGTATTAAATACACTGGAATTTTCGTATGAACATTTCAAAATGTCGTAATTGATTTTAAGTACAAGTTTTTTTGTTTTTTAAATAATATTTATATTTTTTTATGTGATAAATTTAACTCATGTTTGACACATATTTTTAGATTATTACATTTGGTATGGTTATATTATGATCTAAATTGTAATGTGATAATAAAATTGGATCATTTTGGATATTAACAGCAGTATTTTTTATTGGTTTGCAATATTACTTTAGTTATCATATATTTTGAAATTGTTGTACAGGTGATAAAAAAAATATATTTAATAAAAAAATTAAAAAACACATCCGCACTCTGTTTTCAGTTATATATAAAAAGTCCTGTTAGCGCTGAAGTTGTATAATAGTAAACATTTATGACGAAATAAAATTTTTTAAAAAAGCTGGGAAACAAAAGAAAAAAAACAACACACCTCGGTTTTTACAGCAAGAAAAGCTTTAAATAAATAAAATATTAGAACAACAAATTGCTATCTATCAATGTGCAATACTGATAAAATATGAAATCCTAAAAGTAAGTACCAAATCACTAAAATGAAAAAGACCTGTGAGTACAATCTGAGATCTTTTTTTCTCGATTTTTAACACTGATCGCTAAAATTCGATTTCACGCAACAAAACATGGAATCTAGTAATGCTGAATTGTAACAAATTGAAGGATTTGTACTCATAATACATTTAAAAACAATAAAAAAATGGAAAAATCGACCCAGTGGTCTTCCATTATCCACAGGTAAAAAGGCACATTATACTCTAAAATGATCAAATACAGAAATAAAAGTAACAGTATATAAAAAAATAATAATAAAATAACCATTGGAATTACCCTTCACTTATTGGCTAGTTTATAAAGTCAAGCTAAAGAGAAGTGGTATGTAATTTAAATACTAAACAGTGCGATCCTTGATCTTTTCTTTTAACAATGTAAAGTAGATTTGTCTATTCTAACCCTGTAATACATAACTGTATTAGTCTCTATAATCTCTGATGTAAGACTGTTCGCACTGTGCGTCTTAGAATATACTTTTAATGCTCAGTCAGAGAGAAACGCAACACATTTAATATACAGCTAAACAAGACAGGTAAAATAGTTCATTTTGACCCTTTATATCATCCAAGTACCTAGAAACTAATCTCATACTAGATGAGGAACGAGGACGAAACAGCTGTCTGTGGGTGACGGTTATGACACTAAACTTCAAGAACTTTTTGTTGTGCCATGTCTTGGCTAAGGGAGTGCAGTTATTTTCCTATCGCTACCCAGAATCCTTAGCAGCAAGGCGCGCTGAGCTGCCTGAGCTATGTCGATCTGATAACATACAAGTGGTTGCTGTTCTTACAGTGATTGATGAGTAACGAACAATCTTTCCGCCTTAAAGGATTTTTAGGATTATATAAAAAGCCATCTCCAGGACCCACCTTGAGCTGATACTATAATCTGTAAATTGTTTGTGAAGTTTTTCTGACATGTTTGGTCAGATAACCATCTGTGGCGTAAACTGTGGCCTGGGAATGAGAAGTGGTGTAATTAATACTAGGTCATATAATACTGAATGATCCCAATAAGCATGTAAACTATTAACCTTTGCTGCACAAAGTACAAGTCTGAAATGGCTGCATTGTCTAAAACCCTAACAGAGTAAAACCACTACTTACCACAGAGGGTGCGTAACAACCTACAGCAACCGGCATCATACTCGGGAACAGGCGTATCACCGCTACAGCATAACATGTAAACAGAGCTGTCCTATGAAGAAGGATTGAATGCTGCACCTTATTACAAGCAAAATTGTAAGCTCTTGGGGCAAGAATACAACATTGTTTACACTGTCAGAAGTCTAAACAACTGCCTGTTAAAGTGAGAGGATATTAGTCAGCTTAACCCTGTGAGCACTACAGAGTCCTGCTCCAGCTACTCATATTTTTTGCTTTAGTTTTTTAAAATGACCATCGTCTATTCAGATTTCCTATTTTCATGATCCCCATGACGGGTGGTTGAAGTGAATCCGTTTCCTCTTGGCCCAGCGAGAGAAGACGGCTTTCTCTGTGATGAATCTGTGAGCTCCACGCGGGGCCCTTTCGTGCATTATATACATACTGCACTCGTCCAGGCGCCCCTTCTCATAGTAGTGATAAGGCACAGAGGACTGCATGTGATCCCTGCGGAGAGCAATAGGAATACACTTGTTAAACCAATGTTTTGATTCATTATATATTTCTGGGTCTGAGAGGCAGAACTATCGGATATGACAGAAGGGTGAGGTCCCTTACGACTATGTTTTTACCAATATTACATTTATTCATGAGGGGGGAAATGAAAAGTTCGGTACAATATTAGATAAGATCTGTAAAATTGGCAAAATTATTTTGTATAGTTTGCAGTGTAAAATGAGTCTTGTAGTGTCAGCGAGTGCGCTAAACAAGGACGTTCTTTAAAGTTTTCTTGCTGTATTTACTAAGCCCTTTAGCTCTGAATAATATGTCACAATGTCTATAAATTCACGTCCGATGGCGAATGTGGCTCACTGCTGAGAGCCGACATATTACACCCCTTGACCATGATGCTGTAACCCTCCCCAATAAAAACAGAATTTATGTTTACCTGATAAATTACTTTCTCCAACGGTGTGTCCGGTCCACGGCGTCATCCTTACTTGTGGGATATTCTCTTCCCCAACAGGAAATGGCAAAGAGCCCAGCAAAGCTGGTCACATGATCCCTCCTAGGCTCCGCCTACCCCAGTCATTCGACCGACGTTAAGGAGGAATATTTGCAAAGGAGAAACCATATGATACCGTGGTGACTGTAGTTAAAGAAAATAAATTATCAGACCTGATTAAAAAACCAGGGCGGGCCGTGGACCGGACACACCGTTGGAGAAAGTAATTTATCAGGTAAACATAAATTCTGTTTTCTCCAACATAGGTGTGTCCGGTCCACGGCGTCATCCTTACTTGTGGGAACCAATACCAAAGCTTTAGGACACGGATGAAGGGAGGGAGCAAATCAGGTCACCTAAATGGAAGGCACCACGGCTTGCAAAACCTTTCTCCCAAAAATAGCCTCAGAAGAAGCAAAAGTATCAAACTTGTAAAATTTGGTAAAAGTGTGCAGTGAAGACCAAGTCGCTGCCCTACATATCTGATCAACAGAAGCCTCGTTCTTGAAGGCCCATGTGGAAGCCACAGCCCTAGTGGAATGAGCTGTGATTCTTTCAGGAGGCTGCCGTCCGGCAGTCTCGTAAGCCAATCTGATGATGCTTTTAATCCAAAAAGAGAGAGAGGTAGAAGTTGCTTTTTGACCTCTCCTTTTACCAGAATAAACAACAAACAAGGAAGATGTTTGTCTAAAATCCTTTGTAGCATCTAAATAGAATTTTAGAGCGCGAACAACATCCAAATTGTGCAACAAACGTTCCTTCTTTGAAACTGGTTTCGGACACAAAGAAGGCACGACTATCTCCTGGTTAATGTTTTTGTTAGAAACAACTTTTGGAAGAAAACCAGGTTTAGTACGTAAAACCACCTTATCTGCATGGAACACCAGATAAGGAGGAGAACACTGCAGAGCAGATAATTCTGAAACTCTTCTAGCAGAAGAAATTGCAACCAAAAACAAAACTTTCCAAGATAATAACTTAATATCAACGGAATGTAAGGGTTCAAACGGAACCCCCTGAAGAACTGAAAGAACTAAGTTGAGACTCCAAGGAGGAGTCAAAGGTTTGTAAACAGGCTTGATTCTAACCAGAGCCTGAACAAAGGCTTGAACATCTGGCACAGCTGCCAGTTTTTTGTGAAGTAACACAGACAAGGCAGAAATCTGTCCCTTCAAGGAACTTGCAGATAAACCTTTCTCCAATCCTTCTTGAAGAAAGGATAGAATCTTAGGAATCTTTACCTTGTCCCAAGGGAATCCTTTAGATTCACACCAACAGATATATTTTTTCCATATTTTGTGGTAAATTTTTCTAGTTACAGGCTTTCTGGCCTGAACAAGAGTATCAATAACAGAATCTGAGAACCCTCGTTTTGATAAGATCAAGCGTTCAATCTCCAAGCAGTCAGCTGGAGTGAGACCAGATTCGGATGTTCGAACGGACCTTGAACAAGAAGGTCTCGTCTCAAAGGTAGCTTCCATGGTGGAGCCGATGACATATTCACCAGATCTGCATACCAAGTCCTGCGTGGCCACGCAGGAGCTATCAAGATCACCGACGCCCTCTCCTGATTGATCCTGGCTACCAGCCTGGGGATGAGAGGAAACGGCGGGAATACATAAGCTAGTTTGAAGGTCCAAGGTGCTACTAGTGCATCTACTAGAGTCGCCTTGGGATCCCTGGATCTGGACCCGTAGCAAGGAACCTTGAAGTTCTGACGAGAGGCCATCAGATCCATGTCTGGAATGCCCCACAGTTGAGTAATTTGGGCAAAGATTTCCGGATGGAGTTCCCACTCCCCCGGATGTAATGTCTGACGACTCAGAAAATCCGCTTCCCAATTTTCCACTCCTGGGATGTGGATTGCAGACAGGTGGCAGGAGTGAGTCTCCGCCCATTGAATGATTTTGGTCACTTCTTCCATCGCCAGGGAACTCCTTGTTCCCCCCTGATGGTTGATGTACGCAACAGTCGTCATGTTGTCTGATTGAAACCGTATGAACTTGGCCTTTGCTAGCTGAGGCCAAGCCTTGAGAGCATTGAATATCGCTCTCAGTTCCAGAATATTTATCGGTAGAAGAGATTCTTCCCGAGACCAAAGACCCTGAGCTTTCAGGGATCCCCAGACCGCGCCCCAGCCCATCAGACTGGCGTCGGTCGTGACAATGACCCACTCTGGTCTGCGGAAGGTCATCCCTTGTGACAGGTTGTCCAGGGACAGCCACCAACGGAGTGAGTCTCTGGTCCTCTGATTTACTTGTATCTTCGGAGACAAGTCTGTATAGTCCCCATTCCACTGACTGAGCATGCACAGTTGTAATGGTCTTAGATGAATGCGCGCAAAAGGAACTATGTCCATTGCCGCTACCATCAAACCTATTACTTCCATGCACTGCGCTATGGAAGGAAGAGGAACGGAATGAAGTGTTTGACAAGAGTTTAGAAGTTTTGTTTTTCTGGCCTCTGTCAGAAAAATCCTCATTTCTAAGGAGTCTATTATTGTTCCCAAGAAGGGAACCCTTGTCGACGGAGATAGAGAACTCTTTTCCACGTTCACTTTCCATCCGTGAGATCTGAGAAAGGCCAGGACTATGTCCGTGTGAGCCTTTGCTTGAGGAAGGGACGACGCTTGAATCAGAATGTCGTCCAAGTAAGGTACTACTGCAATGCCCCTTGGTCTTAGCACCGCTAGAAGGGACCCTAGTACCTTTGTGAAAATCCTTGGAGCAGTGGCTAATCCGAAAGGAAGCGCCACGAACTGGTAATGCTTGTCCAGGAATGCGAACCTTAGGAACCGATGATGTTCCTTGTGGATAGGAATATGTAGATACGCATCCTTCAAATCCACCGTGGTCATGAATTGACCTTCCTGGATGGAAGGAAGAATTGTTCGAATGGTTTCCATTTTGAACGATGGAACCTTGAGAAACTTGTTTAAGATCTTGAGATCTAAGATTGGTCTGAACGTTCCCTCTTTTTTGGGAACTATGAACAGATTGGAGTAGAACCCCATCCCTTGTTCTCCTAATGGAACAGGATGAATCACTCCCATTTTTAACAGGTCTTCTACACAATGTAAGAATGCCTGTCTCTTTATGTGGTCTGAAGACAATTGAGACCTGTGGAACCTCCCCCTTGGGGGAAGCCCCTTGAATTCCAGAAGATAACCTTGGGAGACTATTTCTAGTGCCCAAGGATCCAGAACATCTCTTGCCCAAGCCTGAGCGAAGAGAGAGAGTCTGCCCCCCACCAGATCCGGTCCCGGATCGGGGGCCAACATTTCATGCTGTCTTGGTAGCAGTGGCAGGTTTCTTGGCCTGCTTTCCCTTGTTCCAGCCTTGCATTGGTCTCCAGGCTGGCTTGGCTTGAGAAGTATTACCCTCTTGCTTAGAGGACGTAGCACTTGGGGCTGGTCCGTTTCTACGAAAGGGACGAAAATTAGGTTTATTTTTGGCCTTGAAAGACCTATCCTGAGGAAGGGCGTGGCCCTTACCCCCAGTGATATCAGAGATAATCTCTTTCAAGTCAGGGCCAAACAGCGTTTTCCCCTTGAAAGGAATGTTAAGGAGTTTGTTCTTGGAAGACGCATCCGCTGACCAAGATTTCAACCAAAGCGCTCTACGCGCCACAATAGCAAACCCAGAATTCTTCGCCGCTAACCTAGCCAATTGCAAAGTGGCGTCTAGGGTGAAAGAATTAGCCAATTTGAGAGCACGGATTCTTAAAGCCTTAAAAGTATTGCACACCAAATTTGGAAGCTTTAACCCTTAAAATAACGGAACCGGAGCCGTTTTTAACTTTAACCCCTTTACAGTCCCTGGTATCTGCTTTGCTGAGACCCAACCAAGCCCAAAGGGGAATACGATACCAACTGACGCCTTCAGAAAGTCTTTTCTATGTATCAGAGCTCCTCACACATGCGACTGCATGTCATGCTTCTCAAAAACAAGTGCGCAATACCGGCGCGAAAATGAGGCTCTGCCTATGATTAGGGAAAGCCCCTAGAGAATAAGGTGTCTAAAACAGTGCCTGCCGATATTATTTAACAAAAATACCCAGATTAAATGATTCCTCAAGGCTAAATATGTGTAATATATGAATCGATTTAGCCCAGAAAATGTCTACTGTCTTAATAAGCCCTTCTGAAGCCCTTATTTACTGTCTGAATAAAAATGGCTTACCGGATCCCATAGGGAAAATGACAGCTTCCAGCATTACATCGTCTTGTTAGAATGTGTCATACCTCAAGCAGCAAAAGACTGCTCACTGTTCCCCCAACTGAAGTTAATTCCTCTCAACAGTCCTGTGTGGAACAGCCATGGATTTTAGTAACGGTTGCTAAAATCATTTTCCTCATACAAACAGAAATCTTCATCTCTTTTCTGTTTCAGAGTAAATAGTACATACCAGCACTATTTTAAAATAACAAACTCTTGATTGAATAATAAAAACTACAGTTAAACACTAAAAAACTCTAAGCCATCTCCGTGGAGATGTTGCCTGTACAACGGCAAAGAGAATGACTGGGGTAGGCGGAGCCTAGGAGGGATCATGTGACCAGCTTTGCTGGGCTCTTTGCCATTTCCTGTTGGGGAAGAGAATATCCCACAAGTAAGGATGACGCCGTGGACCGGACACACCTATGTTGGAGAAAAGGAAAATATATCTTTATTTTGTTACATTAAAGCAAGGATTTTCAATATGTATTGGTTCTTGTTTTTTTGTGAGGAGTGTCTCAATCCACCAATAAAGAAGTGGGAGTTCTGTTTTGTTAGTCAGTGAACAATCAGACCTTAAGGATCGATTGCATAAAGCTCTTGTATAAGAGCTGGCTGAGAGCTCAGTGAGGTCTACAAGATGCTAGCCTGAGGAGCCACTCAGCTTTAGTGAATCTAGGAAACCGTACCCACATGTCACTGTACCCTAACACCCAGCTTCTACCTCCCACTTCCTGCCTCCCTGCAGATTATTACCTACCTCACTGGCCCTCTCTATATACCAGGCTTTTTCAACATTTATCCTCAGGGGCTGGACCAGACCCCATTTTAAAGAAAATCCCATTGTGAGCAGAAGGGATGAGGAATTTAAATTGGTTCTTCATCAAACCACTGAAGCTAAACACAGGATAACCATGTTACATTCTCTCAGGCTTTCTAGATCCCTCTCTCTTGCCCAAATCTTCTCATCCCCAGCCACTGTCTCTAAGCCTTCTATCCACTCTCTCCCTCTGCCACATAACCTATATTCCCCTTACCTGCAGTAATTCTCGCTGACCATACCGTACACAGAAATCTCCTCACACAGCTCCATGGCTAGTATCATTGTAAACCATCCCGTGCTGAGGAAAGAGCCGGACATTGCCCTGCGATCAGAGAGACAGTCATTAGTTGAAGCACCATTAAATACAGTAGATCAATTCATAAATTGGATCTAGATAGGGGTGCTCCACACACAACCAATAGAAAAAAGAAAAGGCTAAAAGTTATACATCTATAGCCTAAAATTTTGAAATATGGCATGCAATTGGCAATTACACATTTTAAATATAAAAATAATCCACAGTCCAAAAAGATCAAATTAATGGTAAATCCTAGCGTTTCAAAAATGCTAGAATTTACCATCACTAAAAATAAATAAGACTTTCACTTTTTTATAAAGTGTGCTAAATTTGCCCTTTCTGTGCTGCGGCCTCCTCTCCAAACTCAGTGGCTCCGTCTGCCCATGGCACAGCGCTCTTTTTTTTAATGAGGTGACGTTTCTACCTCTAAACCAATAGCTGTGCTAGTCATATGACTGTTCTGTATGCTAGCACGGCTATTGGTTTAGAGGTGGGAACTTCACCTCATTGAAAAAAAAAAAAAAAAAAAAAAAAAGGAGTGCTGCGCTATGGGCAGCCAGAACCCCAGAGTTTTGCGAGGAGGCCACAGCACAGAAACGGTAAGTTTAGCAAACATTTTTTTAATAAAGTTATGACCAAAAGTCATATTTATTTTTAGCGACAGTAAATCCTAGCGTTTTGGAAACATTAGGATTTACCATCACTTTAAAGATTATTTCTTCAAAGATGGGAATCTGGTTCAGAAAACCACGCAGAAGATCATCTACAACAAAGAAAATAAAAAATAAAATAAACAAGGCGCCATATAGTATAATATCTTAATACCAATATGTTGTTCAAAATATATCAAACTAGCACAAACAAATAGCACCTCCTAGTGCTTATGGGAAATGCTAGGGCTCGAATCACCCAGCACGACCGAGACCTCCGGCCACTCTGCTCCGAGCCAAAAACCAGTACAGAAGCCTATACAAGTGTTCACATCAGACAATTCTGTGTTGCCCAGGAAAAACAGAAGAGCGTCCAAAGAAGTACAAGCAGGTGTCTCAACAGCAAAAAAAGTGTAATAAAATCAAGGTTACACAGTTGAGCTGGGCAACTGAAGTCCTTGCCTGCCCTATAAGCACCTGGAGGTGCAATTTGTTTGTGAGTGTTACTGTTATCTATTGTGACCAACATATTGTTATTAAAGGGACAGTCTACAACAAAATTGTTATTGCTTTAAAAGATAGCCAACGCCTTTACTACCCATTCCCCAGCTTTGCACAACCAACATTGTTAGATTAAAAGGGACAGTCTACACCTTAGTCATCTTAAAGTCTTACCTTAGATTAACCCTTTGAGTGCTAAGCACTTTCCCACCTGGGTGCTAAGCTTTTTTATTTTATTTTTTTTTGTTTTATATTTTTTAAAATATATATTTTTTTAACTTTTTTTTTTCTTTCAGATCCCCAAGACTTAAACTGTTGAAAAGGTTAGGCGATCTAACAGCATGCTCCCTGCTCCTATATTTAACATTGTTAATGTTAAATAAAATTGCGCGATGACGTCACCACGCATAACGTGAAGCCCCGGCGATGCCTGTCACTATGCGGGCCCGATCGCCGGGGTAGGAGCGGGTGGGAGCCCCCAAATCTCCATCAAGGTGGGAGAGTGCTAGCGACAGCTCTGAGCCGTCGTTAGCACTCAAGGGGTTAAACTGCAAATAGCGTTCTGCACTCTTTCTATATCATGCAGCAGGAACAGTAAAAAAGTTATTTCAAAATAAATAGTGTTTTTGGCCAGTTTGAAATGGCTGCCAAGCTCAGCCCACTGATGACATCATGATCTGGTCTGCATATGGTGTCCAATCACAAAAAGTTCATTAGTTGAATTCAACAGAATGTCAATGCTATTCAGTAGTGTCTAGATGCGGCCCAGCTGGTGATGTCATTAGTGGGTGGAGCTTGGCAGCCATTTTAAACTGGCCAGAAACACTATTCATTGTAAAATAACTTTTTTACTGTTCCTGCTGCATGATATAAAAAGGGGTGCAGGAGGACACTTGCAGCTTAATCTAAGGTAAGACTATAAGATGACTAAGATGTAGACTGTCCCTTTAATATACTTTATAACATTTAAACCTCTAAATTTCTGCCTGTTTCTAAGACACTACATACAGCCTCTTATCACATACTTTTTTATTAGCTTTTCACAACAAGAGACTGCTAGTTCATGTGCGCCATATAGAGACATTGTGCTCTCTCCCGTTGAGTTCAGCCTGACAGAGCACTAATTAGCTAAAATGCAAGTCAATAGATAAAAAAGATAAAAATAGCCATGTCATCAGGGGGCTGTCAAAAGAGACTTAGATAAAAGGTAATGACAAGGGTAAAAAGTGTATTATATCTGTGTTGGTTATGCAAAACTGGGGAATGGTAAATAAAGGAATTATCTATCTTTTTAAACAATAAGATTTTTGGAGTTGACTGTCCCTTTAAGATATTACAATATGTGGTTTCCTGGTCTGTTTTATTTGCTGTAGATAAAATAGAATTGCATAATACAAAGACAATACAATAACACTGTAGTCTGAATTTCAAGTGATTAGTGTATTGTTTTCTGACCAATTTCAAAGTTATTTAAAGGGACATAAAACCCAAAATGTTTCTTTCATCGTTCAGTTGGAGAATACAATTTTAAACAACGCTCCAATTTGCTTCTGTTACCCAATTTGGTTTTATTCTCTTGGTATCCTCTGTTGAAGAAACAGCAATGCAGATGGGTGATCCAATAACATGAGGCATACATGTGCAGCCACCAATCAGCAGATCCTGAGCCTACCCAAGTATGCTTTTCAACAAAGGATACCAAGAGAACAAAATAACAGAAGTAAATTTGAAAGTTGTTTAATATTGCACTTTCTGAAACCATTTGGGTTTCATGTCCCTTTAAAGGGATAAGAAATTCAAAATTAAAATTGCATGATTCAGATAGAGCACGTCAGTTTAGGACACTTCCACATATCCTACACTAGAGGGAGTTGGCTGCTGATTGGTGCCTATGCACATTTATCGCTTGTGATTGGCTAACTAGATGTGTTCCGCTAGCTGCTAATGTTCCTTAAAGTGAATGTAAATTTTGATGCTAAAGTGCCCGTTTTTTTAAAATTTGATTAAAAACAGGGGCACTTTAATTCATCAAAATTTACATTTCACTCCCGTTGTGAAAAAAAACCTTACCTTTTAATCTTGACAGCAGCTCCAGCTTCCTCCACCCGTCGCAAAGCCTCTTCCTGGGTCTAAAATGATGAATCCATCTTCCTCCAATCACGGCATTGAATCGGACACGGATTCCCCCAGGGGGGAAGCCGTGATTGGAGGATGACCTATCCATCATTTCTGACATCAGAAATGGCTTGCGATGACCGGAGGAAGCTGGAGCTGCTGTCAAGATTAAAAGGTAAGTTTTTTTTCACACAACAGGAGTGAAATGTAAATTTTGATGAATTAAAGTGCCCCTGTTTTTAATCAAATTTTTAAAACCGGGCACTTTAGCATCAAAATTTACATTCACTTTAAGAGAATGAAGCAAATTTGACAATAGTAGTAAATTGTAACGTTGACTAAAATGTTATGTTTCTATAGGAACAACAAAAGAAAATGTTGGGGTTTCCTGTCCATTTAATTACACATTTTTCCTGCCATCTGTGTTATGTGATATTAAACCCCACATTTTATTAAAGATTCAGATAGAGCATGCAATTTTAAACAACTTTCTAATTTACTTCTATTATCAAATTCTTTTGTTCTCTTGTTATCTCTTTGTTGAAAAGCAGGCACATATCCTCAGGAGCACTATATGGCAGAGGTTTTGCAAGAATGTTATCCACTTGCAAGAGCAGCACTATTTATTGCCATGTAGGGCTCCAGACACCAACCTAGGTGTCCACCAACGAATGCCATGGGAACAAAGCAAATTTGATAACAGAAGTCAAAACTTTTTTTAAAAAATTGTATGCTCTGTCAATCACAAAAGAACATTTTTAGGGGTTCACATCCCTTTAATGCCCCTTGCTCCTTCAACAACCACCCTACACCTCCAGCCCATTTGAAAATCATATATCTCCTATAATTAAAGTCCCAATCCAGAAATGGGATAAAAATAGACAAAAAGGAGAAATAATAAAGGGTCCTTGAACTCGTACAGAGACTCAAACCCACAGAAAGAAAACTGTAAATCTGATTCAGCAATTACACAAAGCTGGATGATGTCCCAGCATATCTATATAAAGCACAATGTGCGTCTCAGTGAGAGGGGGATTTGATAATAAAAAACACATTTGTCATACAGAACAAAGAGCACTATTTATAATGCTGATGCTTACATTGACATTAAAGGGACAGTCTAGTCAAAATTAAACTTTCATGATTCAGACAGGGCTTGCAATTTTAAACAACTTTCCAATTTACTTTGATCATCAAATTTGCTTTGTTCCCTTGGTGGTATTTTTGAAAAGCTAAACCTAGGTAGGCTCAAACTGATTTCTAAACCGTTGAAAACCGCCTCTTAGCTCTGAGCATTTTGAAAGTGTTTCACAGTTAGACAGTGTTAGTTCATGTGTGTCATAACGATAAAATTGTGCTCACTCCCTTGGAGTTATTTAGGAGTCTGCACTGATTGGCTAAAGTGCATGCCTGTCAAAAGCACTGAGGTAAGGGGGCAGTTTGCAGAGGCTTAGATACAAGGTAATCACAGAGGTAAAACAAGTATTAATATAACATGGTTATACCCATTCCCCAGGTTATGCAAAACTGGGGAATGGGTAATAAAGGGATTGTCTTATCTTTTTAAACAATAACAATTCTGGTGTATACTGTCCCCTTTAAACCAAAACAGGAAATTCATGTTTGTGAACATACAGAGAATAAGTTGCTTATTGGCTGCCAAAGACGACTCCCATGGTTGTAATAGAGAACATAATCAGACATACAAACAAAATGTCTATTTTTTTAGCACAAGAAAATACAGAACTCCAGTTAATTTAAAATACTTTATTTACTTTATTTTTATTTTTTTTGAATGTCCTGGAAAACTTGAATTGACTCATTAGAAATAAACTGTATATTGAATTAACTAAAATCATCTTAAAGGGACATGAAACACAATTTTTTTTCTTTCATGATACAGATAGAGAGCGGCAATGCACTACTGGGAGGTAGCTGAACACAACAATTTAGCAGATGATAAAGAGTTGTGTATGTGCAACCACCAATCAGCAGCTAGTATCCAGTAGCGCATAGCTGGGTACCCCTGAGCCTACCGGGGTAGGTTTTTTAACCAAGGAGTCCACTTCCAGTTTCTAAAAGTTAAAACTGCATGAAAAAGGGCAAAATAGACAACGAATGTGTATTTAATTTTTTTTTTTTTAACTATGCATAATTTACCCCCTTAGTGCTGTTAGGACAGCATGGAACACCCTGACCGTTTAGCTGTCCTTAAACCTTAGCCACTTCCTATATAGGATTGCAGGCTTTGTTCCGTTGTAGACAAATGAGTACCGTCAGGAAGGGGTTAAATACATAAGCAGACAAAAACCACAAATATAGACACTGAGACATGCAAAAAATAAAATAAAAATAATAATAATTACAAATAAAACACAACAATAACCTAGATTGTTATTAAATGTGTGGCTAAAACAATACATAGCAAGTTTTAAAATAATTTCAACTTGTTTTGAAAGATCCCACTGGGATTAAAAATAAAAACATCAACACGACGAATGAAAATATATCAACACATGACGGAACATGCAGCAAATAAAAATATTAACACATGATGGAACACACGACGCATAAAAATATCACACGACGCATAAAAATATAAACACATGACAGAACACATGGTGCATAAAAATATACACACGAGAGAACACACAATGCATAAAAATATACACACGAGAGAACACACAATGCATAAAAATATACACACAAGAGAACACACAATGCATAAAAATATACACACGACGCATAAAAATATCAACACATGACAGAACACACATCGCATAAAAATATACAAACAAAAGAACACACAACGCATAAAAATATCAACACACAACAGAACACACGACGCATAAAAATATCAACACACAACAGAACACACGACGCATAAAAATATCAACACACAACAGAACACACGACGCATAAAAATATCAACACATGACGGAACACACGGCACATAAAAATATTAACACATGACGGAACACACGGCACATAAAAATATCAACACATGACGGAACACACGGCACATAAAAATATTAACACATGACGGAACACACGGCACATAAAAATATCAACACATGACGAACACACAGCACATAAAAATATCAACACATGACGGAACACACGGCACATAAAAATATTAACACATGACGGAACACACGGCACATAAAAATATCAACACATGACGGAACACACGGCACATAAAGATATAAACACGAGAGAACACACAACGCATTTAAATAACACACGGCACATAAAAATATACACGACAGAACACACATCGCATAAAAATATACAAACGAAAGAACACACAACGCATAAAAATACACACGACAGAACACAAGACGCATTTAATATCAACACACGACTCATAAAAATATACACACAACGCATAAAAATATAGAAACGAAAGAGCATACGACGCATAAAAATATCAACACATGACAGAACACACGACGCATAAAAATATACACACATCTTTCCGTATACTTTTGGCCATATAGTGGGGTTAAATGCTCTTACACATTATGGCATTTTCTTTTTGCAATTGTATGTCCCTTTAAAGGGACAGTTAACAGATTGAGATTTTATATAAAATGTTTAGTTATACATAATGAACAGCTTTTTTCATTATTTATTTTGCCCCCTTTTCATGTAACTTGGCTCTGAAATTTGATCAATTTCTAATTTTCAGACCTTGAAATGCACCTGCTGACTTCTCAAGGCTAATCCTGCTACATTGTTTACGTACTTGACTTTAATCGGACTAATAAAGTCAATTAGTGCAAATAGTGTGTAGAGTTTGACTATTAAAACTAACTGCAACAAGGATGCTAATTTGCTTTAAAAATGTTAAAGGGACAGTCTACTTGAAAATGTTCATTGTTTAAAAGATAGATAATCCCTTTATTACCCATTCCCCAGTTCTGTATCACGGTTATATTAATATACGTTTTACCTCTGTGAATACCTTGTATCTAAGCCTCTGCAGACTGCCCCCTTATCTCAGTTCTTTTGACAGACTTGCATTTTAGCCAATCAGTGCTGACTCATAAATAACTCCACGGGAGTGAGCACAATGTTATCTATATGGCACACGTAAAATAGCACTGTCTAGCTGTAAAAAAAAAAGTATAAGATAAGAGGCGGCCTTCAAGGCTATCAAGAAAACAAAGCAAATTTGATAAAAGATTTGGTGAATCCAAAGACAAGAGCAATATGTGTGCAGCTAGCTCACAGTAATGCACTGCCTAGGTATGGTCTTCAACAAAGGATACTGACAATGAAGCAAATTAGATAATAGAAGTAAATTCAAAAGTTGTTTAAAATTACATGTTCTATCTGAATCATGAAAGTTTAATTTTAACTTTACTGTCCCTTTAATTTACAGCACAACTGCAGACAAATCGTGTAATCAGTTGGTGCTTTCTGCCACATTCCATGGTTTGATTAGATAAAAAAAAAATCTTGTGTTTCCCAGTTTTAAACACATTAAAGGGACAGTCTAGTTCAAAATTAAGCTTTCAAGCTTCAGATAGGGAATACAATTTTAAACAACTTTCCAATTCACTTTTATCATCAAATTTGCTTTGCTCTCTCGGTATTCTTTGTTGAAAGCTAAACCTAGGTAGGCTCATATGCTAATTTTTAAACCCTTGAAGGCCGCCCCTTTTTTCAATGCATTTGGAAGTTTTTCACAGCTAGAGGGTGTAAGTTCATGTGTGTCATACAGATAACTGTGACCATGCCCGTGGACTTACAAATGAGAGGGCACTGATTGGCTAAATGCAAGTCTGTCAAAATAACTGAGATAAGGGGGGCAGTCTGCAGAGGCGTAGATACAGAGTCATCAAAGAGGTAAAAAGTATATTAATATAACTGTGTTGGTTACGCAAAACTGGGGAATGGGTAATAAAGGGATTATCTATCTTTTTAAACAATAACAATTCTGGAGTAGACTGTCCCTTTAAATTATCAATGTATATAGTGAGAAATGATTGTATTCAATGCACGTCTGCCTAGCTGAGTGAGGTTTAGACTGACCTGTTCTTCCCAGTCTCATTCTGGAAAATCTGATCACAATGTGCCATCATGTCCTGTGTCAGCGTATAGATCTGCGCCTCTGGGTACTTGCCCTTGGCCAGCATTAGGGCACGATACGTGATCCCTTTATCTGTATCCATTTGACGCGAGGGCCCCCAGATCACATAAATGGTATCTTGAGACTGCTGAAAGAAGTACGTCTGATTGCGAAGAAGAAGAGGGACGCTGGTGTGAGATACAACTCTGAATGTGCTGCGTGTGCCCACGTCCGGCTCGTACCTCACAGTGGGCGCTGTGTTCATGCGCATAACGCACTCTGCCTGCTCGATCTGAGGGCCCAAGCCAGATCCCAGCATCTGCCCTGAGCTGGATACCACAGCGCAGGTTCCACATGGAGCTCGGACCAGCGACTGAATGAGGAAAGCAAGATTATTGCATATCATAAGTCAACATCATATCAAATAAAACAGACTGTGCAGCACAATAATACCCATGCCCTCAATTTAAAAAGAAATTGGACACTACAATTATACAAAGAAAACAGCTCTAACAGACTCACTTACCCCTCCATCTGGAAGCCTGCTATATCCAGAGAGCTGCAATATGTGAGGCAAAAAGGACGGGGGTCTGTCCTCTTGTTCCCTGGTATTGGTGCTCACCCAGCACAGCCACAGTACAGCTCCCAGCAGCAGGCATCCTACACATACCCGCGCCTGTGGGCACAACCCAAGTCAGAAAATGAACACTTAAAGGACCACTCAATGCAGTAGAATTGCATAATCAACAAGTGCAGAATAAAAAGACAATGATATTACCAGTTACCTTGTGCTGAGCATGAGAACATAATTTCCCAGCCATAGGATGTCTCCAGAACTGTTTACGCAGTGCACCTATTGCATCTGTAACTTACTTTGCCACTACAAAAAATAATAAGGCCAGGTGCTATGCTTTGTAACCTCCCGTTTGCGTTTATAAAAGTTACCTTATTTATTGATGTATTACAGTCAGCGTTATTATGTGAGAATATTTGTGCATAATTTAAAGGGATATGAAACAGTCTGTCAATAAGCAGTGTTTTATACTTAATAGAAATCATTGAAAATGTATTATTCATCTGTTTAAATGGATTTTACCTTTTATTTATTTGTGTGCAATGTCCATTACTTCCTATAACAGCCCTACAAGGGGGTTGGGTTCTCTATAGGAAGGCTTATGTAGCTTGATGTCATAAAACTTGACATGAGCTGGTTTAGTATTAAAATGGGCAGTGTACCTTACATTTTTCTCTCATTTAAAGGGACAGTCAACACCAGAATTATTGTTGTTTTAAAAGATAGATAATCCCTTTATTACCCATTCCCCAGTTTTGCATAACCAACACAGTTATATTAATACACTTTTTACATCTGTGATTACCTTGTATCTAAGCATCTTCTGACAGCCCCCTGATCACATGACATTTTATTTATTATCTATTGACTTTCATTTTAGCCAATTAGTGCAGTGTCTGCCAAAATCCACGGGCGTGCTCACAATGTTATCTATATGGCTCACATGAACTAGCTCTCCCCAGATGTGAAAAGCAAATTAAAAAGCATGTAATAAGAGGCGGCCTTAAAGGGCTTAGAAAGTATCATAGAAGCCCTTCTAGGTTTAGCTTTCAACTAAGAATACAAAGAGAACAAAGCAAAATTGGTGATAAAAGTAAATTGGAAAGTTGTTTAAAATGGCATGCCCTATTTGAAACATGAAAGGTTTTTTTGGACTTGACTGTCCCTTTAATTTGTTCCCAATGATCCATTTTACCTGCTGGGGTGCATTAAATTGTGTACAAATAGTTAATTTAACTTTATTTTTGCATTTGAAATAACTGATTCCGCCTGTGGCATTCCTACCGATTTAAAAGTATCTATACTTAAAAGGGACAGTCTAGTCAAAATTAAACTTTCATGATTCAGATAGGGCATATAATTTTAACCAATTAACGACCAAGGACGTGCCTGACACGTCCTCTGGGGTTTGAAGCTCTGGAAGCAATTGTGATCGCTTCCAGGGTATTGCAGTGATGCCTTGATATTGAGGCATCACTGTAATACCTTTTTTAAGCATCTGATGCAGAGAGAGCCACTCTGTGGCCCTCTCTGCTTCGGGCATGGAAGGTGCTGATCGTTGGTGGGTGAGAGCTGCTGCAGGGAGGCGGGTGGGTGGCCCATTGATGCTCCGTTCTGTTTCCTGTTCACACTGATGTGTGTGCACTTGACTGGGAATGTGGAGTGGGGGGCTGTGGAGGTTTGGGGGTGTGCGGGCGCACGCAACATTTACATTTTAGAGTTAAAACATGTGGAGGGAGAGAGAGATTGAGGGGGTTATAATAAATGTTGGGCAAGTAATCTGGGGGTTGGAGGGTGTGTAGGTTACACTACAGAAAATATTTTATTTTGCATAAAAATTTTTTTAGGGGGGGGGGGCAAACTGGGTACTGGCAGACAGCTGCTAGTACCCAAGATGACAACAAATAGGTAGATGGGGGAGGGTTAGAGAGTTGTATGGGGGGATCAAACACTGCAGAATCAATATAAACATTAAAAAAAAACATTTTTAAAAAATGCTTTTTATTTTAGTACTGGCAGACTTTCTGCCAGTACTTAAGATGGCGGTGAAAATTGTGAAGTGGGGGAGGGAAGAGAGCTGTTTGAGGGAGGTCAGGGAGGGATCAGGGGGTGGGATGTGTAAGGTGGGAGGTTGATCTCTACACTAAAGCTAAAATTAACCCTACAAGCTACCTAATTAACCCCTTCACTGCTGTGCATAATACAAGTGTGGTGCACAGCTGCATTTAGCGGCCTTCTAATTACCAAAAAGCAATGCCAAAGTCATATATGTCTGCGATTTCTGAACAAAGGGGATCCCAGCGAAGCATTTACAACCATTTATGCCATAATTGCACAAGCTGTTTGTAAATAATTTCAGTTAGCAACCTAAAGTTTGTGAAAAAGTGAACGATTTTTTTTATTTGATCGCATTTGGCGGTGAAATGGTGGCATGAAATATACCAAAATGGGCCTAGATCAATACTTTGGGTTGTCTACTAAAAATATATATATATATACATGTCAAGGGACATTCAGAACTAGCGCTAATTTTGGAGAAAAATAAAATGGTTTGGAAATAGCAAAGTGCTACTTGTACTTATTGCCCTATAACTTGCAAAAAAAAGCAAAGAACATGTAAACATTGGGTATTTCTAAACTCAGGACAAAATGTAGAAACTATTTAGCATGGGTGTTTTTTGGTAGTTGTAGATGTGTAACAGATTTTGGGGGTCAAAGTTAGAAAAAGTGTTGTTTTTTTTCCCATTTTTTTATCATATTTTATAAAAAAAAATTATAGTAAATTATAAGATATGATGAAAATATTGGTATCTTTGGAAAGTCCATTTATTGTCGAGAAAAACGGTTTATAATATGTGTGGGTACAGTAAATGAGTAAGAGGGAAATTACAGCTAAACACAAACACTGCAGAAATGTAAAAACAGCCTTGGTCCCAAACGGTCAGAAAATGTAAAAGTGTTGTGGTCACTAAGGGGTTAAACAACTTTCCAATGTATTTTTATCATCAAAATTGATTTGTTAAAAGCTAAACCTAGGTAGGCTCATATGCTAATTTCTTATCTCAGTGCAATTTGACTGTTTTTTTTTACAGCTAGACAGTGCTAGTTAATGTGTGCTGTATAGATAGCATTGTGCTCACTCCGTGGAGTTATTTATGAGTCAGCACTTATTGGCTGAAATACAAGTCTGTCAAAAGAACTGAGATAAGGGGGCAGTCTGCAGAGGCTTAGATACAAGGTAATCACAGAGGTAATAAGTATATTAATATAACTGTTGGTTATGCAAAACTGGGGAATGGGTAATAAAGGGATTATCTATCTGTTTAAACAATAACAATTCTGGAGTAGACTGTTCCTTTAAGTATAGGCTAAAGAAAAGCAATGTAATCATAGCCAGCAGAAGAAATTTCACTCCCAGTGAGTTGTAATAACATGATAATTTGAAACTGTATAAAGAAGCATGTGTGTGTACAGAAAGTGATAACATAATGAGATATGATCTCCCTGCAAGTTCAAGCTATTTTAATTGGTTGTGGTTTCAAAGAACAAACACCACTATTTCATATAGAAAAATAAACCTAAACGCAAGTTATCATACATTGTATACTCTGCAACTAGTATAACAAGTTATTGGAAACACATTAAGGAAAAAACAAATTTACAGTTCACCGTACAATTAAATGAATACTAGAAAAACAGGGAGTCAGATTTCCCAATGCTTAGAAGAGGCAGAATACAACCTATGTTGCCAACATGTAAACTCTTATCTCCCTGAGGGCAAGGGCTATGGGGAGAATGTATAAGTGCCTATTTTGCACACAAAAAAACAAGTAAATTGTTTTCTGGTTGTTTTTTTTTACACAATCTGTTTCTTTTTACATTAACATATTTGTCTTACTAAAGGAGCGTCATTTCAAATCCCTTTAATTAGAGACTTCATTTCTTGCAGAAATCTCAAATTGTACAGGAAACAATTCTTTTGTTGTCAGTGCGCGACCAGCAGCGCAGCCTGATCATTCGCTACCATATGATGCAGCACAGCAATGATTTATACAGCTTTGTAAATAGAAGGAAAATGGGAACAAACAGTTTGTACTACAGAGCGTCCAATAGACTGCGATTGGTGGAAAGCACCTGATTGTAAACTCACTAAAGGGAAATGAAACTCAAAATGAAATGTTTGTGATTTAGACAGAGCAAGCAGAATGAAAACAAATGTCAAATTGACTTTGTACTCTTGGTATTATTTGTAGAAAAGCATACCTAGGTAGGCACAGGAGTGTGCATGTGTCTTGAACACTATAGGACAGCAATTGTTTCAACAAATGTAACAATGTTAAAGGTACAGTAAACGTAAAAATTAAGGCTGCATAATTCTGCACTATGTGCAAACTAATGTAACATTAACTTAGCGATACCTGCAAAAAATAAAGCAATGTGTGAGCTTTCAGCCGACACAGCTATACTTACCTTGTGTTCTTCGCCAGCCTCTTCTGATCCTGTCTTTTTTGATGCGCTGTGATAGGACAGTGCGCTGCACATACTGCAGAATTATATAACATTAATTTTTGCGTTTACTGTCCCTTTAAAACTTGCTGTAAACACTTGTTATCTAGTGGTCAAAACTTGTGTAACATTTTTACAGACTGATACAACACTGCAGCTATATAGGGCTCGATTTATCAAGCGCCGGCAGACAGGGCGTACATATGCGCCCCTGTCCGCCACAGCTCACCTCTGGCGGGCAGAATTCTGCTGCCGGAATTCAGCATTGCACAAGAGAGCTATTTTGTGCTCTTGTGAAATGCCACCCCCTTCCCATGCACAGCCAATCATGCACGGGCAGGAGCTGTCAATTTCCCCGCTCGGACGAGACCGGGGCGATTCGAACCTGCAGTCGAATGACAGCGAAGGACTTGATAAATCGAGCCCATAGTGCTCCAAACATACATGTTCCTTAGCACGCAGAGGATACAAGTAGTACAAAGTTCATTTGATCATTTAATCTGCTAACGGATTGCTCTGTCTGAATCATGAAAGTTTATTTTTGAGTTTCATGTCCTTTTAATGAGAATACAACAGTTTTATTTCAATGCAATTCTGATTAAAACTTGATTCAAAGTCTGAGAGAAAAAAAAAAAATTCAGCCACCAATCAGAAGCTAGCTCCCAGTAATGCACTGCTGCTCCTTACTCTACCTATGATTTCCAACAAAGGATACCAAAAGAACAAAGGACATTTCAGAACAGAAGTAAATTGGACCTTTATTTAATTGAATCATGAAAGTTTAATTTTGAATTGACTCTCCACTTTAACACAGGCACTAAGTGAATAGAACACATTTACTTCAGGAATAAATTCATAAACTCAACCAATAAATAAATCCAGATTCAGTTACAATTTGTGTATAAGGATATTATAAAAACAGGAAATATTGTTGTGTATTACACATCACTGAAGTCATTTTTATTTGTTAGTTTCTATAAACATTGTATACAAGACACAGAGAGCCGGGATACAATCTCAGGACACTCTGCTCTTTAAAAATGTTACTGAGACATGAGACAAACTGAACGTTTGTATAAAGCAACAGATCAGCTGACCACTTACTATTATCTTCATTGTTTCATCGATCACAGAGCAGCCGAAGAGCCTATAAGGAGTAAAATAAAAAGGTGCAGTTAGAGATACGCGTATGTGCAAAACAGTGTCATAAGTCACCACACACATGTGTATTAGTGTCACATGTCACACACACAGATCAGCGTGTTAGTGGCATAAGTTACCACACACATGTGTATTAGTGTCATATACAGAGGGATTAGCGTGTTAGTGTCACATGTCACACACACAGATCAGCGTGTTAGTGGCATAAATTACCACACACATGTGTATTAGTGTCATATACAGAGGGATTAGCGTGTTAGTGTCACGTCACACACACAGATCAGCGTGTTAGTGGCATAAGTTACCACACACATGTGTATTAGTGTCATATACAGAGGGATTAGCGTGTTAGTGTCACGTCACACACACAGATCAGCGTGTTAGTGGCATAAGTTACCACACACATGTGTATTAGTGTCATATACAGAGGGATTAGCGTGTTAGTGTCACATGTCACACACACAGATCAGCGTGTTAGTGGCATAAGTCACCACACACATGGGGGGTTAGCGGGTAAATAAATACATTACTGGCCCTGGTTTAGAACAAATTGAGGATATACTCGGTATGCATTTTGAGCCCACGGTGAGTACAAGCTGAGGACACACTCGCTGGGACAAGGTAAGTACTGTACAAGCTGAGGGCATACTCACTGGGACATGGTAAGTACAAGCTGAGGGAACACTCACTGAGAAAGGGTAAGTATGAGCTGAGGGCACACTCACTGGCATATGGAAAGAATAAGCTGAGGGCACACTCACTGGGACAGGGTAAGTACAAGCTGAGGGCACACTCACTGGGACATGGTAAGTACAACCTAAGGGCACTCTCACTGAGAAAGGGTGAGTACAAGCTGAGGGCATACTCACTAGGACAGGGTGAGAACAATCTAAGGGCACACTCACTGGCATACGGTAAGTACAATCTGAGGGCACACTCACTGGGACAGGGTAAATACAATCTGAGGGCACGCTCCCATGGGACATGGTAAGTACAAGCTGAGGGCACACTCACTGGTATATGGAAAATACAAGCTGAGTGCATACTCACTGGTACATGGTAAGAATAAGCTGAGGGCAAACTCACTAGGACAGGCTAAGAACAAGCTGGGGGCACACTTACTGGGACATGGTGAGTACAACCTGCGGGAACGCTTACTGGGACATGATAAATACAATCTAAGGCAGCGGTTCCCAACCTGGGGTACGTGTACCCCTGGGGGTACTTGGCAGGCCGGTTGGGGGTACGCAAAAATATTGTTAGTAATGGCGGAAGATGCTTTGGGAGGGTCGGGGGGGGGGGGGCACTCTCAATGGGTCATCAACTAATAAGCATCGTGGAACTGTGGAAGGAAGGAGCATTTAGCCGGAAAGTGACAAGTGAAGTCCTGGCCTGGCATATAGGCAGATGGGAGCCCCTGCACCTGAAATATGTGGACCGGGTGTGGATGACTCCGGTCCACATATTAATGATCACCCTGTGTCACCAAACAGCTTAGCCTCCTGCTCCACCCATCTCTGTCCCATGCACACAATTTTGACTGCAAGTGCTCAAATAGAAGCGGCACTGCAGCAGCATAGCTACGTGGACACGTGTGGTAGAGTGGTGGAGGTAGCGAGTCACACAGGCGAGGCGGGTCTGCATCCCCAAATAAGTTATAGTCAGTGCCAGTAAGTAAAGTACTGCTGCTAGTGCTTGCTTGATTCAGACTGCTTCACTTCCAACTAAAAACGTTCATAGTGGCTGGGTGGTTAATATCGATCTGATCTCACAAATTTAAATATTTATTTTTATGATCATTACACTTTGACTCCCCCCCAGGGCCTTGTTTAGGAGCAACCAGGCAGCTGTCAGGGGCACCAGCCACACAGCAGGGATCCTCCTGAGAATGAGATCTGATCTTTAATCCTGTTGATACACGTACAGTCG
The DNA here is from genome assembly GCF_027579735.1 of Bombina bombina. Classification (NCBI taxonomy): domain Eukaryota; kingdom Metazoa; phylum Chordata; class Amphibia; order Anura; family Bombinatoridae; genus Bombina; species Bombina bombina. The sequence continues at coordinate 108,809,218 of NC_069510.1, read as the reverse complement.
TATGCAATTCAGGTATAGCTTACCTCCCCTATAAAAAAACATAATTTATGTAAGAACTTACCTGATAAATTCATTTCTTTCATATTAGCAAGAGTCCATGAGCTAGTGACGTATGGGATATACATTCCTACCAGGAGGGGCAAAGTTTCCCAAACCTTAAAATGCCTATAAATACACCCCTCACCACACCCACAATTCAGTTTAACGAATAGCCAAGAAGTGGGGTGATAAGAAAAAAGTGCGAAAGCATATAAAATAAGGAATTGGAATAATTGTGCTTTATACAAAAAAATCATAACCACCACAAAAAAAGGGCGGGCCTCATGGACTCTTGCTAATATGAAAGAAATGAATTTATCAGGTAAGTTCTTACATAAATTATGTTTTCTTTCATGTAATTAGCAAGAGTCCATGAGCTAGTGACGTATGGGATAATGACTACCCAAGATGTGGATCTTTCCACACAAGAGTCACTAGAGAGGGAGGGATAAAATAAAGACAGCCAATTCCTGCTGAAAATAATCCACACCCAAAATAAAGTTTAATGAAAAAACATAAGCAGAAGATTCAAACTGAAAACGCTGCCTGAAGTACTTTTCTACCAAAAACTGCTTCAGAAGAAGAAAATACAACAAAATGGTAGAATTTGGTAAAAGTATGCAAAGAGGACCAAGTTGCCGCTTTTGCAAATCTGATCAACCGAAGCTTCATTCCTAAACGCCCAGGAAGTAGAAACTGACCTAGTAGAATGAGCTGTAATCCTATGAGGCGGAGTCTTACCCGACTCAACATAGGCAAGATGAATTAAAGATTTCAACCAAGATGCCAAAGAAATGGCAGAAGTTTTCTGGCCTTTCAAAAACCGGAAAAGATAACAAATAAACTTGAAGTCTTTCGGAAAGACTTAGTAGCTTCAACATAATATTTCAAAGCTCTAATAACATCCAAAGAATGCAACGATTTCTCCTTAGAATTCTTAGGATTAAGACATAATGAAGGAACCACAATGTCTCCACTAATGTTGTTGGAATTCACAACTTAGGTAAAAATTCAAAAGAAGTTCGCAACACCGCCTTATCCTGATGAAAAATCAGAAAAGGAGACTCACAAGAAAGAGCAGATAATTCAGAAACTCTTCTGGCAGAAGAGATGGCCAAAAGGAACAAAACTTTCCAAGAAAGTAATTTAATATCCAATGAATGCATAGGTTCAAATGGAGGAGCTTGAAGAGCCCCCAGAACCAAATTCAAACTCCAAGGAGGAGAAATTGACTTAATGACAGGCTTTATACGAACCAAAGATTGTACAAAACAATGAATATCAGGAAGAATAGCAATCTGTCTGTGAAAAAGAACAGAAAGAGCAGAGATTTGACCTTTCAAGGAACTTGCGGACAAACCCTTATCTAAACCATCCTGAAGAAACTGTAATATTCTCGGTATTCTAAAAGAATGCCAAGAAAAATGATGAGAAAGACACCAAGAAATATAAGTCTTCCAGACTCTATAATATATCTCTCTGGATACAGATTTACGAGCCTGTAACATAGTATTAATCACAGAGTCAGAGAAACCTCTTTGACCAAGAATCAAGCGTTCAATCTCCATACCTTTAAATTTAAGGATTTCAGATCCTGATGGAAAAAAGGACCTTGAGACAAAAGGTCTGGTCTTAACGGAAGAGTCCACGGTTGGCAAGAGGCCATCCGGACAAGATCCGCATACCAAAACCTGTGAGGCCATGCCGGAGCTACCAGCAGAACAAACGAGCATTCCTTCAGAATCTTGGAGATTACTCTTGGAAAAAGAACTAGAGGCGGAAAGATATAGGCAGGATGATACTTCCAAGGAAGTGATAATGCATCCACTGCCTCCGCCTGAGGATCCCGGGATCTGGACAGATACCTGGGAAGTTTCTTGTTTAGATGAGAAGCCATCAGATCTATTTCTGGAAGTTCCCACATTAGAACAATCTGAAGAAATACCTCTGGGTGAAGAGACCATTCACCCGGATGCAACGTTTGGCGACTGAGATAATCCGCTTTCCAATTGTCCATACCTGGGATATGAACCACAGAGATTAGACAGGAGCTGGATTCCACCCAAACCAAAATTCGAGATACTTCTTTCATAGCCAGAGGACTGTGAGTCCCTCCTTGATGATTGATGTATGCCACAGTTGTGACATTGTCTATCTGAAAACAAATGAACAACTCTCTCTTGAGAAGAGGCCAAGACTGAAGAGCTCTGAAAATTGCACGGAGTTCCAAAATATTGATCGGAAATCTCACCTCCTGAGATTCCCAAACCCCTTGTGCCGTCAGATACCCCCACACAGCTCCCCAACCTGTAAGACTTGCATCTGTTGAGATTATAGTCCAGGTCGGAAGAACAAAGAAGCCCCCTGAACTAAACGATGGTGATCTGTCCACCATGTCAGAGAGTGTTGTAAAATCGGTTTAAAGATATTAATTGAGATATCTTTGAGTAATCCCTGCACCATTGGGTCAGCATACAGAGCTGAAGAGGTCGCATGTGAAAACGAGCAAAGGAGATCGCATCTGATGCGGCAGTCCTAAGACCCAACATTTCCATGCATAAGGCTACCAAAGGGAATGATTGTGACTGAAGGTTTTGACAAGCTGATATCAATGTTAAACTTCTCTTGTCTGACAAGGACAGAGTCATAGACACTGAATTTATGTACAAAAACCTAAAAAGGTTACCCTTGTCTGAGGAATCAATGAACTGAATGGTAAATTGATCCTCCAACCATGAAATTGAAGAAACAACACAAGTCGATTCGTATGAGATTCTTCGAAAATGAGAAGACTGAGCAAGTACCAAGATATCGTCCAAATAAGGAAATACCAAAACCCTATTCTCTGATTACAGAAAAAAGGGGCACCGAGAACCTTTGAAAAAAATTCTTGGAACTGAGGCTAGACCAAACGGTAGAGCCACCAAACTGGTAATGCTTGTCTAAAAAGAGAATCTCAGACACTAAAAGTGATCTGGATGAATCGGAATATGCAGATACACATCCTGTAAATCTATTGTAGACATATAATGCCCTTGCTAAACAAAAGGCAGGATAGTCCTACAGTAACCATCTTGAATGTTGGTATCCTAACATAACGATTCAATAATGACAGATCCGGAACTGGTCTGAAGGAATTGACCTTCTTTGGTACAAATGAAGAGATAAAATAAAACCCCAGCCCCTGTTCCAGAACTGGAACTGGCATAAATACTCCAGCCAACTCTAGATCTGAAACACATTACAGAAATGCTGAGCCTTTGCTGTGTTAACTGGGACACGGGAAAGAAAAGAATCTCTTAGCAGGAGGCCTTAACTTGAAGCCAATTCTGTACCTTTCTGAAACAATGTTTCTGAAACCAGAGATTAAGAACGGAATTGATCCAAATTTCTTTGAAGAAAACGTAATCTGCCCCATACCAGCTGAGCTGGAATAAGGGCCGCACCTTCATAGGTACTTAGGAGCTGGCTATAGGTTTCTATAAGGCTTGGATATATTCCAAACTGGAAATAGTTTCCAAACTGATACCGCTCCTGAGGATGAAGGATCAGGCTTTTGTTCTTTGTAAGGAAAGGAACTAAAATGATTATTTACCCTGGAAAGAAAGGGAAAGCAAAGATGACTTAGAAGACATGTCAGCATTCCAAGTTTAATCCATAAAGCTTCTCTAGCTAAAATAGCTAGAGACATATACCTGACATCAACTCTAATGATATCAAAAGATGGTATCACCAATAAAATTATTAGCATGTTATAGAATAATAATAATGCTATAAAATTATGATCTGTTACTTGTTGCTCTAAAGCTTCTAATCAAAAAGTTGAAGCTGCAGCAACATCCGCTAAAAATATAGCAGGTCTAAGAAGATTACCTGAACATAAGTAAGCTTTTCTTAGAAAGGATTCAATTTTCCTATCTAAAGGATCCTTAAATGAAGTACTATCTGCCGTAGGAATAGTAGTACATTAGCAGGAGTAGAGATAGCCCCATAACCTTAGGGATTTTTGTCTCAAAAAACTCTAATCTGTCAGATGGCACAGGATATAATTTGCTTAAACGTCTAGAAGGAGTAAATAAATTACCCAAATTATTCCATTCCCTGGAAATTACTTCAGAAATAGCATCAGGGAGATAAAACACTTCTGGAATAACTACAGGAGATTTAAAAACCTTATTTAAACGTTTACATTTAGAATCAAGAGGACCAGAATCCTCTATTTCTAATGCAAATAACACTTCTTTAAGTAAAGAACGAATAAATTCCATCTTGAACAAATACAAAGATTTATCAGCATCAACCTCTGAGACAGAAACCTCTGAACCAGAAGAACCATTATCAGTATCAGAATGATGATGTTCATTTAAAAATTCATCTGAAAAAAGAGAAGTTTTAAAAGACTTTTATGTATACTAGAAGGAGAAATAACAGACATAGCCTTCTTAATGGATTTAAAAAATAAAATCTCTTATGTTATCAGGAACACTCTGAAAATTAGATGTTGACGGAACAGCAACAGGTAATGTAACAGTACTAAAGGAAATTTTATCTGCATTAATAAGTTTGACATGACATGCAATACAAATAACAGCTGGAGAAACAGATACCAAAAGTTTATAGCAGATACACTTAGCTTGGTAGCTCCAGCACTGTGCAGTGACTTTCCTGAAGTAACTTCTGACTCAGTTGCAACGTGGAACATCTTGCAATATGTAAAAGAAAAAAACAACATATAAAGCAAAATTGATCAAATTCCTTAAATGACAGTTTCAGGAATGGGAAAAAATGCCAAAGAACAAGCTTCTAGCAACCAGAAGCAATAAAAAATGAGACTTAAATAATGTGGAGACAAAAGTGACGCCCATATTTTTTCGCGCCAAATAAGACGCCCACATTATTTGGCGCCTAAATGCTTTTTGGCGCCAAAAATGACGCCACATCCGGAACGCCGACATTTTTGGCGCAAAATAACGTCAAAGAATGACGCAACTTCCGGCGACACGTATGACGCCGGAAACGGAAATAGAATTTTTGCGCCAAAAAAGTCCGTGCCAAGAATGACGCAATAAAATGAAGCATTTTCAGCCCCCGCGAGCATAACAGCCCACAGGGAAAAAGTCAAATTTTAAGGTAAAAAATGTTAAATTAAAATGCATTATCCCAAATATGAAACTGACTGTCTGAAAAATAAGGAAAGTTGAACATTCTGAGTCAAGGCAAATAAATGTTTGAATACATATATTTAGAACTTTATAAACAAAGTGCCCAACCATAGCTAGGAGTGTCACAGAAAATAAGACTTACTTACCCCAGGACACTCATCTACATAAAGCAGATAGCCAAACCAGTACTGAAACGAGAATCAGTAGAGGTAATGGTGTATATAAGAGTATATCGTCGATCTGAAAAGGGAGGTAAGAGATGAATCTCTACGACCGATAACAGAGAACCTATGAAATAGACCCCTTAGAAGGAGATCACTGCATTCAAATAGGCAATACTCTCCTCACATCCCTCTGACATTCACTGCACGCTGAGAGGAAAACCGGGCTCCAACTTGCTGCGGAGCGCATATCAACGTAGAATCTAGCACAAACTTACTTCACCACCTCCATAGGAGGCAAAGTTTGTAAAACTGATTTGTGGGTGTGGTGAGGGGTGTATTTATAGGCATTTTAAGGTTTGGGAAACTTTGCCCCTCCTGGTAGGAATGTATATCCCATACGTCACTAGCTCATGGACTCTTGCTAATTACATGAAAGAAAGTGCTTCCTTTATTTTGAGGGATGGGTGGGGGTAATGAAGAGAGGGGGTACTCATAAATGAAAAGCCTAATCAAGGGGTACAGGAGAGAAAAAAGGTTGGGAACCGCTGATCTAAGGGCATGCTCACTGGGGCATGGTAAGAATAAGCTAAGGGGAACACTCACTGGGGCATGGTAAGTGCAAGCTGAGGGCACACTCACTGGGGCATGGTAAGAATAAGCTGAGGACACACTCACTGGGACAGGGTAAGTACAAGCTGAGGGCCCACAGACTGGCAAAGGGTGAGCACAAGCTGAGGACACAATCACTGGGACATGGTAAATACAAGCTGAGGGCATACTCACTGGGACATGGTAACTACAAGCTGAGGGCACAATCACTGGGACATGGTAAATACAAGCTGAGGGCATACTCACTGGGACATGGTAACTACAAGCTGAGGGCACAATCACTGGGACATGGTAAATACAAGCTGAGGGCATACTCACTGGGACATGGTAACTACAAGCTGAGCGCACACTCACTTGGACATGGTAAGAATAAGATGAGGGCACACTCACTGGGACATGGTAACTACAAGCTGAGGGCACATTCATTGGGACATGGTAACTACAAGCTGAGGGGACATGGTAACTACAAGCTGAGGGGACATGGTAACTACAAGTTGAGGGCACACTCACTAGGACATGGTAACTACAAGCTGAGGGCACACTCATTGGGACATGGTAACTACAAACTGAGGGCACACTCACTGGGACATGGTAACTACAAGCTGAGGGCACACTCACTGGGACATGGTAACTACAAGCTGAGGGGACATGGTAACTACAAGTTGAGGGCACACTCACTAGGACATGGTAACTACAAGCTGAGGGCACACTCATTGGGACATGGTAACTACAAGCTGAGGGCACACTCACTGGGACATGGTAACTACAAGCTGAGGGCACACTCACTGGGACATGGTAACTACAAGCTGAGGGGACATGGTAACTACAAGCTGAGGGGACATGGTAACTACAAGTTGAGGGCACACTCACTAGGACATGGTAACTACAAGCTGAGGGCACACTCACTGGGACAAGGTAACTACAAGTTGAGGGCACACTCACTAGGACATGGTAACTACAAGCTGAGGGCACACTCACTGGGACAAGGTAACTACAAGCTGAGGGCACACTCACTGGGACAAGGTAACTACAAGCTGAGGGCACACTCACTGGGACATGGTAACTACAAGCTGAGGGCACACTTACTGGGACATGGTAACTACAAGCTGAGCGCACACTCACTTGGACATGGTAAGAATAAGCTGAGGGCACACTCACTGGGACATGGTAACTACAAGCTGAGGGCACATTCACTGGGACATGGTAACTACAAGCTGAGGGGACATGGTAACTACAAGCTGAGGGGACATGGTAACTACAAGTTGAGGGCACACTCACTAGGACATGGTAACTACAAGCTGAGGGCACACTCATTGGGACATGGTAACTACAAGCTGAGGGCACACTCACTGGGACATGGTAACTACAAGCTGAGGGCACACTCACTGGGACATGGTAACTACAAGCTGAGGGGACATGGTAACTACAAGTTGAGGGCACACTCACTAGGACATGGTAACTACAAGCTGAGGGCACACTCACTAGGACATGGTAACTACAAGCTGAGGGCACACTCATTGGGACATGGTAACTACAAGCTGAGGGCACACTCACTGGGACATGGTAACTACAAGCTGAGGGCACACTCACTGGGACATGGTAACTACAAGCTGAGGGGACATGGTAACTACAAGCTGAGGGGACATGGTAACTACAAGTTGAGGGCACACTCACTAGGACATGGTAACTACAAGCTGAGGGCACACTCACTGGGACAAGGTAACTACAAGTTGAGGGCACACTCACTAGGACATGGTAACTACAAGCTGAGGGCACACTCACTGGGACAAGGTAACTACAAGCTGAGGGCACACTCACTGGGACAAGGTAACTACAAGCTGAGGGCACACTCACTGGGACAAGGTAACTACAAGCTGAGGGCACACTTACTGGGACATGGTAACTACAAGTTGAGGGCACATTCACTAGGACATGGTAACTACAAGCTGAGGGCACACTCACTGGGACAAGGTAACTACAAGCTGAGGGCACACTCACTGGGACAAGGTAACTACAAGCTGAGGGCACACTCACTGGGACAAGGTAACTACAAGCTGAGGGCACACTCACTGGGACATGGTAACTACAAGCTGAGGGCACATTCACTGGGACATGGTAACTACAAGCTGAGGGCACACTCACTGGGACATAGTAACTACAAGCTGAGGGCACACTCACTGGGACATGGTAACTACAAGCTGAGGGGACATGGTAACTACAAGTTGAGGGCACACTCACTAGGACATTGTAACTACAAGCTGAGGGCACACTCACTAGGACAAGGTAACTACAAGCTGAGGGCACACTCACTGGGACATGGTAACTACAAGCTGAGGGCACACTCACTGGGACAAGGTAACTACAAGCTGAGGGGACATGGTAACTACAAGCTGAGGGGACATGGTAACTACAAGTTGAGGGCACACTCACTAGGACATGGTAACTACAAGCTGAGGGCACACTCACTGGGACAAGGTAACTACAAGTTGAGGGCACACTCACTAGGACATGGTAACTACCAGCTGAGGGCACACTCACTGGAACAAGGTAACTACCAGCTGAGGGCACACTCACTGGGACAAGGTAACTACAAGCTGAGGGCACACTCACTGGGACATGGTAACTACAAGCTGAGGGCACACTCACTGGGACATGGTAACTACAAGCTGAGGGCACACTCACTGGGACATGGTAACTACAAGTTGAGGGCACACTCACTAGGACATGGTAACTACAAGCTGAGGGCACACTCACTGGGACAAGGTAAGTACAAGCTGAGGGCACACTCACTGGGATAAGGTAACTACAAGCTGAGGGCACACTCACTGGGACATGGTAACTACAAGCTCAGGGCACACTCACTGGGACATGGTAACTACAAGCTGAGGGCACACTCACTGGGACATGGTAACTACAAGCTGAGGGGACATGGTAACTACAAGCTGAGGGCACACTCACTAGGACAAGGTAACTACAAGCTGAGGGCACACTCACTGGGACATGGTAACTACAAGCTGAGGGCACACTCACTGGGACAAGGTAACTACAAGCTGAGGGCACACTCACTGGTATACGGTAAGTACAATCTAAGGGCACACTCACTGGGACAGGGTAAATACAATCTGAGGGCACGCTCCCATGGGACATGGTAAGTACAAGCTGAGGGCACACTCACTGGTATATGGAAAATACAAGCTGAGTGCATACTCACTGGTACATGGTAAGAACAAGCTGGGGGCACACTTACTGGGACATGGTGAGTACAACCTGCGGGAACGCTTACTGGGACATGGTAAATACAATCTAAGGGCATGCTCACTGGGGCATGGTAAGAATAAGCTAAGGGGAACACTCACTGGGACATGGTAAGTACAAGCTGAGGGCACACTCACTGGGGCATGGTAAGAATAAGCTGAGGACACACTCACTGGGACAGGGTAAGTACAAGCTGAGGGCCCACAGACTGGCAAAGGGTGAGCACAAGCTGAGGGCACAATCACTGGGACATGGTAAATACAAGCTGAGCGCACACTCACTGGGACATGGTAAGAATAAGCTGAGGGCACACTCACTGGGACATGGTAACTACAAGCTGAGGGCACACTCACTGGGACATGATAACTACAAGCTGAGGGCACAATCACTAGGACATGGTAACTACAAGCTGAGGGCACACTCACTGGGACAAGGTAACTACAAGCTGAGGGCACACTCATTGGGACATGGTAACTACAAGCTGAGGGCACACTCATTGGGACATGGTAACTACAAGCTGAGGGCACACTCACTGGGACATGGTAACTACAAGCTGAGGGGACATGGTAACTACAAGCTGAGGGGACATGGTAACTACAAGCTGAGGGCACACTCACTGGGACATGGTAATTACAAGCTGAGGGGACACTCACTGGGACATGGTAACTACAAGCTGAGGTCACACTCACTGGGACAAGGTAACTACGAGCTGAGGGCACACTCACTGGGACAAGGTAGCTACAAGCTGAGGGCACACTCACTGGGACATGGTAACTACAAGCTGAGGGCACACTCACTGGGACATGGTAACTACAAGCTGAGGGCACACTCACTGGGACATGGTAACTACAAGCTGAGGGCACACTTACTGGGACAAGGTAACTACAAGCTGAGGGCACACTCACTGGGACATGGTAACTACAAGCTGAGGGCACACTCACTGGGACAAGGTAACTACAAGCTGAGGGGAAATGGTAACTACAAGTTGAGGGCACACTCACTAGGACATGGTAACTACAAGCTGAGGGCACACTCACTGGGACATGGTAACTACAAGCTGAGGGGACATGGTAACTACAAGCTGAGGGCACACTCACTGGGACAAGGTAACTACAAGCTGAGGGCACACTCACTGGGACAAGGTAACTACTAGCTGAGGGCACACTCACTGGAACATGGTAACTACAAGCTGAGGGAACACTCACTGGGACAAGGTAACTACAAGCTGAGGGCACACTCACTGGGACAAGGTAACTACAAGCTGAGGGCACACTCACTGGGACAGGGTAAGCACAAGCTGAGGGCACACTCACTAGGACATGGTAACTACAAGCTGAGGGCACACTCACTGGGACAAGGTAACTACAAGCTGAGGGCACACTCACTGGGACAAGGTAACTACAAGCTGAGGGCACACTCACTGGGGCATGGTAACTACAAGCTGAGGGCACACTCACTGGGACAAGGTAACTACAAGCTGAGGGCACACTCACTGGGACAGGGTGAGCACAAGCTGAGGGCACACTCACTGGGACAAGGTAACTACAAGCTGAGGGCACACTCACTGGGACAAGGTAACTACAAGCTGAGGGCACACTCACTGGGACAGGGTGAGCACAAGCTGAGGGCACACGCGTGTCACTGACCATCACATGACGGTCGGGTTCTCGGTCACACAAGTCGCTTCGCACTCAGCGCCGCACCCGCCACCAGCACAATCCGGGGTCTCAGGAGAGGCCTATTTGCCCGCCCCGTATCCGGCAATACTGAGCCCGCCCCGGACATAGCGACACGACCCCCAGGGAGAGGAAAACAGTGACTGTGGTGTGTCCACGGGGAAACACGCAGGGGCGGGTGACACCGAGTGACACAGCCCAAGAACGGTGTAACCCAACCCAGGTACCTCCCACTAGTGCGGGACTGTAAAGCTACACTGCACCCTACCGAGCTGTCTCACTGTATCTCTGTTACATTCTGTCGCTGTGTCACTCTGCATCCCCCTGACCCACTCACTGTTTGACACTGCACCACTCGTGTCGCTGCCGTGCATCACCACCTCACTCGTGTCACTTTAGCACACTGCACCTCTGCCACACTCGTGTCACTGTCACACTCGACTCCTTCCCCACTCGTGTCACTGTACCACGGTGCAGCCCTGCCCCACTCGTGTCAATGTAACACTCTACTCCTTCCCCACTCGTGTCACTGTACCACGGTGCAGCCCTGCCCCACTTGTGTCAATATCACACTCTACTCCTTCCCCACTTGTGTCACTGTACCAAACTGCAGCCCTGCTCCACTCGTGTCACTGTCACACCTTACTTCCTCCCCACTCGTGTCACTGTACCAAACTGCAGCCCTGCTCCACTCGTGTCACTGTCACACCTTACTTCCTCCCCACTCGTGTCACTGTACCAAACTGCAGCCCTGCTCCACTCGTGTCACTGTCACACCCTACTTCCTCCCCGCTCGTGTCACTACCAAACTGCAGACCTGCGCCACTCGTGTCATTGTATCACACTGCAGTGAGTCCTGCCCCACTTGACCATACTGCACGCTCTTCCCCACTCGTGTCACTTTACCACACTGCACCTCTTGAGTTCTCTTATTTCCATATTTATTCCCTCAATCTTAAAGGGACAGTCAAGTAAAAAAAAAACTTTAATGATTTAAATAGGGTATGTAATTTTAAATAACTTTCCTATTTACTTTTATTACCAATTTTGCTTTGTTCTCTTGGTATTCTTAGTTGAAAGCTAAACCTAAGAGGTTCATATGCTAATTTCTTAGACCTTGAAGGCCGCTTTTCTGGTAAGAGGGCGAACTTTTGAAAACAGCGAACCATGTCACTTCCTGTGACGTTACATCAGCTGTTTCACAACTTTTGGCCTTAATGCACATGCGTGCCAGCGTCATCACATACCTGGCCGCATACGTCACTGGTACAACATTTAGAGCTGTGAAATTCCGGGACCCTTTCTAGAGCGCATGCGTGGGATTTTGTATCACAAATGGTGCGCTCATGGAAAGCTGTTTCTTAGGCTCCTCTGCAATATTCGGAACTCCGCCACCCACTGCAACTACTCCCATTACTACTACTACTCTAAAGCTGAGTGTCCGTGCTCGTGCATGACAAACAGCCACTCGGCTATCGCCACTGCTTCTGCTGATCCAAAATCGTGATCTTGATAAAGGCTTTGAATAGCTGAAACGCGTAGACGTTCGACTATACAGCTCCTGACCAGAGGATACCAGAAATACTCCCATAACCAATTCTTTCAACGTGCTAAAATTGCACATACTGAAGCGGAAGGAGTACCAACCAACAGTCTTCAATTTTAAAAAGTGCGTGCACTTCAACTATCCTTCACTGATTGGATCCGACACACTGGTATCTCACACAGAGCGAGCGAGTCATTCAGGCGAGGACGCCGAAGAAAGAGTGAGTAAAATCTGACAAGCTCAGTTCTGAAAGTGTGACATTGTTATTGTAACACCAGTATCTACTTTGGAAACCAAAGAACTTTATAACCAAATTTGGCTAAAGAAGTATCCTTGTAATCACGTCACACTAACACTTGAATGTTTGATTTCATTTTGGAATACACGCATTAACCTACATTTATGCAGACACGAACACCTGTTCTAACCACAGTCAGCCTAAGGCGCCACTAACTACCATATAGCCCTTACTTTCAACTTTAGTCCGCACTCGTGAGAAGTGCGAACAGTTAGTAGGCCAGTACTGTCTTCTCTTCCAAGTTCAGTGTACACCCCATCTATCTCCTTCTGCTGATCCAATGCAGCATTTCACAGGCTCCCTTCAATATCATTGTGTTTCATACATCTCCAATTTATTTTTCTAGAAACAGCTTACCATGAGCGCACCATTTGTGATACAAAATCCCACGCATGCGCTCTAGAAAGGGTCCCGGAATTTCACAGCTCTAAATATTGTACCAGTGACGTATGCGGCCAGGTATGTGATGACCTGGCACGCATGCGCATTACGTCCAAAATTTGTTAAACAGCTGATGTAACGTCACAGGAAGTGACATGGTTCGCTGTTTTCCAAAGTTTGTACTGTTACCAGAACACCGCTTCTAATCTGAAAGCATTTTGACAGTTTTTCACCACCAGAGGGCGTTAGTTCATGTGTTTCATATAGATAACATTGAGCTCAGGCACGTGAAGCTCCTAGGAGTCAGCACGGATTGGCTAAAAATGCAAGTCTGTCAAAAGAACTGAAATAAGGGGGCAGTTTGCAGAGGCTTATATACAAGGTAATCACAGAGGTAAAAAGTATATTATTATAACTGTGTTGGTTATGCAAAACATTGGAATGTGTAATAAAGGGAGTATCTACCTTTTTAAACAACAACATTTCTGGTGTTTACTGTCCCTAAATGCGAGCCATACAGGAAGACTCAATAGTCCATTTTATTGGGTTGCTATTTCATATACAAAACTATATGCAAAGGAGTAATTTCACATTGATTTTAAACTCTGCAGATGGCATAACAAGTGTAGGGGCATACACAGGCTACTGGCTTCATACCGCACACCATCCACATCATATCAACCACCCACCCAGCCTAATTGCCATAGTCATCATGTTGCCATGACAGGTGACCACAGCAATGTCACTATGCGTTGCCTCTGGGTGGGCAAACTTCCATTAATTCTTTGTCTGGCAGAGCGTATCAATCCCTCTCTAAGGAGTTTCTTGTTTCCCTGAATCCATAACCCCAGTTCCAAATCCTAAATCTGTTACTGGATATTGCTGGACACAATAGTCTAGTACTGGGAAAGTTTTGCTGCCAATATCTAGACCGGCACAATATCTACACCTGCAATAATGTGTCTGGGTACTGTCCAACCCCACTTGTGCTGCTGCCTCCCAAATCACAGTTCTACATGGAATGCCTTGTCTTTTTTTGTTTAACCATTAAAGGGACATTGTACATTAGAGTTTTCTTTGCTTATATGTTTTGTAGATGATCCATTTATATAGCTCATCTGGGAGTGTTTTTGTAAGAAAAAGTATAGTTTTGCTTATTTTTAAATGATGTTCTGATTTTCAGACTTTTAACCAAGCCCCAAATATTGAGATGTATACTGATGTCTACAAACTCCTCCTGGTTGTGTAATGGGTATTTTCATATGCAGAGAAGGGGGGAAGAGTGTCTGCTCTTCCTGCTTTCCCAGCCCCTTTTAGTGGGTGTCCCAGCCTAACCTCATCAACCGTGCTAATCTGGGAGCTTTTTAAAAGGTTTTATACTGGATTTTTATATCAGTATATGTGCATGTTCTATTATCTGCAGTTATATGAAAAACATAATTTATGTAAGAACTTACCTGATAAATTCATTTCTTTCATATTAGCAAGAGTCCATGAGCTAGTGACGTATGGGATATACATTCCTACCAGGAGGGGCAAAGTTTCCCAAACCTTAAAATGCCTATAAATACACCCCTCACCACACCCACAATTCAGTTTAACGAATAGCCAAGAAGTGGGGTGATAAGAAAAAAGTGCGAAAGCATATAAAATAAGGAATTGGAATAATTGTGCTTTATACAAAAAAATCATAACCACCACAAAAAAAGGGCGGGCCTCATGGACTCTTGCTAATATGAAAGAAATGAATTTATCAGGTAAGTTCTTACATAAATTATGTTTTCTTTCATGTAATTAGCAAGAGTCCATGAGCTAGTGACGTATGGGATAATGACTACCCAAGATGTGGATCTTTCCACACAAGAGTCACTAGAGAGGGAGGGATAAAATAAAGACAGCCAATTCCTGCTGAAAATAATCCACACCCAAAATAAAGTTCAATGAAAAACATAAGCAGAAGATTCAAACTGAAAATGCTGCCTGAAGTACTTTTCTACCAAAAACTGCTTCAGAAGAAGAAAATACAACAAAATGGTAGAATTTGGTAAAAGTATGCAAAGAGGACCAAGTTGCCGCTTTGCAAATCTGATCAACCGAAGCTTCATTCCTAAACGCCCAGGAAGTAGAAACTGACCTAGTAGAATGAGCTGTAATCCTATGAGGCGGAGTCTTACCCGACTCAACATAGGCAAGATGAATTAAAGATTTCAACCAAGATGCCAAAGAAATGGCAGAAGTTTTCTGGCTTTTCTAAACCGGAAAAGATAACAAATAAACTTGAAGTCTTTCGGAAAGACTTAGTAGCTTCAACATAATATTTCAAAGCTCTAATAACATCCAAAGAATGCAACGATTTCTCCTTAGAATTCTTAGGATTAAGACATAATGAAGGAACCACAATGTCTCTACTAATGTTGTTGGAATTCACAACTTAGGTAAAAATTCAAAAGAAGTTCGCAACACCGCCTTATCCTGATGAAAAATCAGAAAAGGAGACTCACAA
The DNA here is from genome assembly GCF_027579735.1 of Bombina bombina. Classification (NCBI taxonomy): domain Eukaryota; kingdom Metazoa; phylum Chordata; class Amphibia; order Anura; family Bombinatoridae; genus Bombina; species Bombina bombina. The sequence continues at coordinate 108,793,585 of NC_069510.1, read as the reverse complement.
GAAAGAGCAGATAATTCAGAAACTCTTCTGGCAGAAGAGATGGCCAAAAGGAACAAAACTTTCCAAGAAAGTAATTTAATATCCAATGAATGCATAGGTTCAAATGGAGGAGCTTGAAGAACCCCCAGAACCAAATTCAAACTCCAAGGAGGAGAAATTGACTTAATGACAGGCTTTATACGAACCAAAGCTTGTACAAAACAATGAATATCAGGAAGAATAGCAATCTGTCTGTAAAAAAGAACAGAAAGAGCAGAGATTTGACCTTTCAAGGAACTTGCGGACAAACCCTTATCTAAACCATCCTGAAGAAACTGTAATATTCTCGGTATTCTAAAAGAATGCCAAGAAAAAATGATGAGAAAGACACCAAGAAATATAAGTCTTCCAGACTCTATAATATATCTCTCTGGATACAGATTTACGAGCCTGTAACATAGTATTAATCACAGAGTCAGAGAAACCTCTTTGACCAAGAATCAAGCGTTCAATCTCCATACCTTTAAATTTAAGGATTTCAGATCCTGATGGAAAAAAGGACCTTGAGACAAAAGGTCTGGTCTTAACGGAAGAGTCCACGGTTGGCAAGAGGCCATCCGGACAAGATCCGCATACCAAAACCTGTGAGGCCATGCCGGAGCTACCAGCAGAACAAACGAGCATTCCTTCAGAATCTTGGAGATTACTCTTGGAAGAAGAACTAGAGGCGGAAAGATATAGGCAGGATGATACTTCCAAGGAAGTGATAATGCATCCACTGCCTCCGCCTGAGGATCCCGGGATCTGGACAGATACCTGGGAAGTTTCTTGTTTAGATGAGAAGCCATCAGATCTATTTCTGGAAGTTCCCACATTTGAACAATCTGAAGAAATACCTCTGGGTGAAGAGACCATTCGCCCGGATGCAACGTTTGGCGACTGAGATAATCCGCTTTCCAATTGTCCATACCTGGGATATGAACCGCAGAGATTAGACAGGAGCTGGATTCCGCCCAAACCAAAATTCGAGATACTTCTTTCATAGCCAGAGGACTGTGAGTCCCTCCTTGATGATTGATGTATGCCACAGTTGTGACATTGTCTATCTGAAAACAAATGAACAACTCTCTCTTGAGAAGAGGCCAAGACTGAAGAGCTCTGAAAATTGCACGGAGTTCCAAAATATTGATCGGAAATCTCACCTCCTGAGATTCCCAAACCCCTTGTGCCGTCAGATACCCCCACACAGCTCCCCAACCTGTAAGACTTGCATCTGTTGAGATTATAGTCCAGGTCGGAAGAACAAAGAAGCCCCCTGAACTAAACGATGGTGATCTGTCCACCATGTCAGAGAGTGTTGTAAAATTGGTTTAAAGATATTAATTGAGATATCTTTGAGTAATCCCTGCACCATTGGTTCAGCATACAGAGCTGAAGAGGTCGGATGTGAAAACGAGCAAAGGAGATCGCGTCCGATGCAGCAGTCATAAGACCTAGAATTTCCATGCATAAGGCTACCAAAGGGAATGATTGTGACTGAAGGTTTTGACAAGCTGATATCAATGTTAAACTTCTCTTGTCTGACAAGGACAGAGTCATAGACACTGAATTTATCTAGAAACCTAAAAAGGTTACCCTTGTCTGAGGAATCAATGAACTGAATGGTAAATTGATCCTCCAACCATGAATTTGAAGAAACAACACAAGTCGATTCGTATGAGATTCTTCGAAAATGAAAAGACTGAGCAAGTACCAAAATATCGTCCAAATAAGGAAATACCAAAACCCTATTCTCTGATTACAGAAAAAAGGGGCACCGAGAACCTTTGAAAAAAATTCTTGGAACTGAGGCTAGGCCAAACGGTAGAGCCACAAAACTGGTAATGCTTGTCTAAAAAGAGAATCTCAGACACTAAAAGTGATCTGGATGAATCGGAATATGCAGATACACATCCTGTAAATCTATTGTAGACATATAATGCCCTTGCTAAACAAAAGGCAGGATAGTCCCACAATAACCATCTTGAATGTTGGTATCCTAACATAACGATTCAATAATGACAGATCCGGAACTGGTCTGAAGGAATTGACCTTCTTTGGTACAAATGAAGAGATAAAATAAAACCCCAGCCCCTGTTCCAGAACTGGAACTGGCATAAATACTCCAGCCAACTCTAGATCACAAACACATTACAGAAATGCTGAGCCTTTGCTGTGTTAACTGGGACTCGGAAAAGAAAAGAATCTCTTAGCAGGAGGCCTTAACTTGAAGCCAATTCTGTACCTTTCTGAAACAATGTTTCTGAAACCAGAGATTAAGAACGGAATTGATCCAAATTTCTTTGAAGAAAACGTAATCTGCCCCATACCAGCTGAGCTGGAATAAGGGCCGCACCTTCATAGGTACTTAGGAGCTGGCTATAGGTTTCTATAAGGCTTGGATATATTCCAAACTGGAAATAGTTTCCAAACTGATACCGCTCCTGAGGATGAAGGATCAGGCTTTTGTTCCTTGTGAGGAAAGGAACTAAAATGATTATTTACCCTGGAAAGAAAGGGAAAGCAAAGATGACTTAGAAGACATGTCAGCATTCCAAGTTAATCCATAAAGCTTTTCTAGCTAAAATAGCTAGAAACATATACCTGACATCAACTCTAATGATATCAAAAGATGGTATCACCAATAAAATTATTAGCATGTTATAGAATAATAATAATGCTATAAAATTATGATCTGTTACTTGTTGCGCTAAAGCTTCTAATCAAAAAGTTGAAGCTGCAGCAACATCCGCTAAAAATATAGCAGGTCTAAGAAGATTACCTGAACATAAGTAAGCTTTTCTTAGAAAGGATTCAATTTTCCTATCTAAAGGATCCTTAAATGAAATACTATCTGCCGTAGGAATAGTAGTACATTAACAGGAGTAGAGACAGCCCCATAACCTTAGGGATTTTTGTCTCAAAAAACTCTAATCTGTCAGATGGCACAGGATATAATTTGCTTAAACGTCTAGAAGGAGTAAATAAATTACCCAAATTATTCCATTCCCTGGAAATTACTTCAGAAATAGCATCAGGGAGATAAAACACTTCTGGAATAACTACAGGAGATTTAAAAACCTTATTTAAACGTTTACATTTAGAATCAAGAGGACCAGAATCCTCTATTTCTAATGCAAATAATACTTCTTTAAGTAAAGAACGAATAAATTCCATCTTGAACAAATACAAAGATTTATCAGCATCAACCTCTGAGACAGAAACCTCTGAACCAGAAGAACCATTATCAGTATCAGAATGATGATGTTCATTTAAAAATTCATCTGAAAAAAGAGAAGTTTTAAAAGACTTTTATTTATACTAGAAGGAGAAATAACAGACATAGCCTTCTAAATGGATTTAAAAAATAAAATCTCTTATGTTATCAGGAACACTCTGAAAATTAGATGTTGACGGAACAGCAACAGGTAATGTAACAGTACTAAAGGAAATTTTATCTGCATTAATAAGTTTGACATGACATGCAATACAAATAACAGCTGGAGAAACAGATACCAAAAGTTTATAGCAGATACACTTAGCTTGGTAGCTCCAGCACTGTGCAGTGATTTTCCTGAAGTATCTTCTGACTCAGTTGCAACGTGGAACATCTTGCAATATGTAAAAGAAAAAAACAACATATAAAGCAAAATTGATCAAATTCCTTAAATGACAGTTTCAGGAATGGGAAAAAATGCCAAAGAACAAGCTTCTAGCAACCAGAAGCAATAAAAAATGAGACTTAAATAATGTGGAGACAAAAGTGACGCCCATATTTTTTCGCGCCAAATAAGACGCCCACATTATTTGGCGCCTAAATGCTTTTTGGCGCCAAAAATGACGCCACATCCGGAACGCCGACATTTTTGGCGCAAAATAACGTCAAAGAATGACGCAACTTCCGGCGACACGTATGACGCCGGAAACGGAAATAGAATTTTTGCGCCAAAAAAGTCCGCGCCAAGAATGACGCAATAAAATGAAGCATTTTCAGCCCCCGCGAGCCTAACAGCCCACAGGGAAAAAGTCAAATTTTAAGGTAAAAAATGTTAAATTGAAATGCATTATCCCAAATATGAAACTGACTGTCTGAAAAATAAGGAAAGTTGAACATTCTGAGTCAAGGCAAATAAATGTTTGAATACATATATTTAGAACTTTATAAACAAAGTGCCCAACCATAGCTTAGAGTGTCACAGAAAATAAGACTTACTTACCCCAGGACACTCATCTACATATAGCAGATAGCCAAACCAGTACTGAAACGAGAATCAGTAGAGGTAATGGTATATATAAGAGTATATCGTCTATCTGAAAAGGGAGGTAAGAGATGAATCTCTACGACCGATAACAGAGAACCTATGAAATAGACCCCTTAGAAGGAGATCACTGCATTCAAATAGGCAATACTCTCCTCACATCCCTCTGACATTCACTGCACGCTGAGAGGAAAACCGGGCTCCAACTTGCTGCGGAGCGCATATCAACGTAGAATCTAGCACAAACTTACTTCACCACCTCCATCGGAGGCAAAGTTTGTAAAACTGAATTGTGGGTGTGGTGAGGGGTGTATTTATAGGCATTTTAAGGTTTGGGAAACTTTGCCCCTCCTGGTAGGAATGTATATCCCATACGTCACTAGCTCATGGACTCTTGCTAATTACATGAAAGAAATTGGTGTACACTGTCCCTTTAACGCTGAGCCATTGCATACCCTTGTGCTGAAATAATTTTGACTTTTTTTTGTCAATTTAATTTAAACATCACTTTCCATACTTTCTTTGTTTACACACACAGACAAAGCACGTTCTGAATATATTGCAAACAGCCAAAAAAAGGCATAAATAAATAGCACCTAATAAATAGCATTATGGGAGTTATTTTTTTTAGGTATTAAAAACGGATGCCAGTGTGTACGATTCCATAAGGGATTAAGTACACAAATAAGTGGCTTCACATAAAGTTGAGTCCCAGTGATATATCTTTAGTCTCATATAATGTAACTGATCTTATAACCCTCATAAAAAAAAAGGTATCACGCCCTTTGTATTAGGAGAATATTCCACGAGAACAAAGAAGATAAAAGTAATTTTAATAATGCATTATTATTATTATTATAATATCATCGGCTGCACCATAATGTTAAAGTATTCAACAAAATTTTAGGCCTCTTTGTGGAAGACTTTTTGCATTCAGACAGTAAAAATCAAGTCCTCTCTCCGGGAAAACCTCACAGTAAAATTAGCGAAAAGGGATTAGACACTGAATGCTTTATGTATGAGTTGAACCAAATTCCCCATGGTGGGTTGAGAATACTGAAACAAATTTCCAATTAATATACTGTGTATATATATATATATATATATATATATATATATATATATATATATATATATATATATATATATATATATATATATATATATATATATATATATATAAAAGAAGAATATATTAAGGTATATACATACTCTTTAAAGTAGTCAGATTTAAAGTGACATTAAACACTTTCAGATGGTAATATAAAATGATAAATCGTATCTATAAAAAAAAAACTCTACAATATACATTCCTTATTTATTTTGTCCCCTTTTCCTGTAAATTTATTCTGAAATTGTGAGCATTTCAGTTACTGTTAGTAGATTGCACACAGCCATTGGCTGCACAGTCTAGTGACCTATTTATAACTGTCCCTAATTGGCCACAGCAGAGAAAGTAACCTAAGTTACAACATGGCAGCTCCCATTGTTTTATAGACACTAAAACTTTACACTTATTTTGTCACTATTTAAACAACTAATGAAACTTAAAAAAAATACATATTACGTGTTATTCAGAGACTGATCTTTTCTTTGAATGCATCATTCTATATAGCATTTATTTAGTGTTTAATGTCCTTTAAAAATTTTCTCGTGTAAGGCATCACCTATATAAACAAGCTGTACTCTTTGAATCAATATTTTAAAAATAATATTCACAAAATATGCTTCACTTTGTCAGTGTAAACCTATAGAATTATCGCATCTCTAGACTAACAATCATTTAAAAGGCATAAACAATTTTTATCCTATGTGATAGAAACAAGGAGGTCTGCACCTCTTCTGCACATTCAATTAGGTTTGTTAAAACTACTCATGCTATAGGATAAACGCTTGGACCTAATAAATATGCAAATTTATATACATGTGATTGGGGAAACTTAAAAGCCACAGCCATTTTGAGGGGTTGGATTTAATGATGTCATCGCTACAAAATATATTTTGAACTTTGTTTCTGCATTCAAATTGATTTTAATCCAAATTGGATTAAAGGGATACTAACCCCAATTAACTTTTTTCTTATAGGATTTAGCATGCAATCAAGGGGGGGGAGTGGGGGGTCACTACAGTACAGAAAATTTAAATAAAAATTATAAGTATTTATCGGTACTGGCAGACAGCTGGCAGCACTAAAGGTGGAGGGTTACAAAGCTATTTGGGGGGGATCAGGGAGGTGTAAGGGTTGAGGAGGATCACTAAACTGCATAAAAATAAAACAAAAATATATAATAATTAAAAAATAAACGCAACACCTAAACTGCATACTCTCTGCCAGTACCTAAGATGGTTGTGACCAGTGGCGTTTGAGGGAGGGAATAGAGCTGTTTGGGTGGGAAGTGTCAGGTAGGAGGGCAATTGCTACACTAAAGCTAAAATTATCCTTACAAACTACCTGATTAACCCCTTCACTGCCGGGAATAACAACAAGTGTGGTGCGCAGCTGCAATCAGCGGCCTTCTAATTATCAAAAAGCATTGGCAAAGCCAAATATGTCTGCTATTTTGCAACTAATTTTAGTTAACAATTTTAATTATTTTATGATCACATTTGGCAGTGAAATGGTGGCATGAAATTTACCAAAATGGTCCTAGATCACTGGTTTTCAAACCTGTCCTCCGGCCTCCCCTTACAGGCCACATTTTGAAGACATCTGAACTGTAGCTCAGGTGAAATAATCAGCTGATTAATAAACACGGTTATTTTGCCTGTTCTTATCCAAGGCAATCCTAAAAACCTGACCTGTTGGGGAGTGTTAAGGACATGTTTGAAAACCAGGGCCTAGATTAATACCTTGGGTTGGCTACATAAAAAATATATACAGTTTTGACAGGTAAAAAATAAAAAAGGCTCTATTTGTCTTTAAACAGAGTGATAGAAAAAATGCTAAAAATTCTAAGGTATTTTGGGCAAGTTCTTCTTTGAACATCCCAGTAGCGAAGGGGTTAATGGTCCTTTAATGAGGTCACAACCAGTGTTTTTTTTTTACACTGTAAGATTGCAATGATTAGGTTAGTGGCTCATTAAATAAATATCACAGTTTGAACTTTCATATATAATCATGCTTTTTAATTATCAGTCGCAAAAGAACTCATACATATTTATTACAGGCACTTCCATTACGTTTAAGGCAGGCAATGAGTTTTACAACAAGCATAACTTCTGTTCTTTTAGCCAGTAAATGGGAGAATTTACTAAAACTTGTGCAATTAGAAAACAAAAAAGTCAAAATCTCCCTGTAACAAAGAATAGTCAGGCAGTGAAGTCAAATAATCTGTCTTGGTTTCTGTGTATTGTGTATATATATATATTATAATATGTTTTATACAGGTGTATATTGAAAAGATTAAAAAAAAGATTTAATATATATATTGGTATATTGTATGTTCATTTATTTCACATCTTAGTATATTGTATGTTATTTGAATGGTCTTTGTATATATTTTTCATTTTTTTAAAGGGATAGTCTAGACAAAGTTAAACTTTCGTGATTCAGATAGAGCATGCAATTTTTAGCAACTTTCTCTTGCTATCTTTATTTGAATGTAAGCTTGGGAGCCGGCCCATTTTTGGTTCAGCACCTGGGGAGCGCTTGCTGATTGGTGGCTTCATTTAGACACCAATCAGAAAGCGCTAACAAGGTGCTGAACCAAAAATGGGCTGGCTTCTATGCTTACATTCTTGCTTTTTCAAATAAAGATACCAAGAGAATGAAGAACAATTGATTATAGGAGTAAATTAGGACGTTGCTTAAATGGATGGTAAACTCTGTATATATTGAATGTTGCATTACATTCAGTTTACACACTCAAACTCATGTAAACATATCTATGTAAAACACTTACAAATCTTTGTCTAATAGCTCCGTCTAATGCGTCTTTATCCTTCCCCCTGTGACGTCACAACGATTGTTTATAATATTTAACCAATCAGTAAGCCTGTCGCCAGACAGTCTTACTTCTATGCAACCAAATTTACGCAACGCAGTACCACATACCTCAAGCATACGGTCAACCAATCAGGAGCATCAAAAAGCGATGATGAATTTGTGCGTTCATGTTTATTCAACGCATGCGCTTTGGCTCTTATTTTACACACGGCACTCCAAACTAAACATTGAATCGTGTAATATTGTCAAACGATTCATTGTTAATTTGGAACAGTGTATGTAGCTGCATGTAATTATAATCTTGGTTGCGAAATAAACATGTTTATTATTGAAAATGATCTAATAGTATTTTAATTTTTTTTTTTTATTATTGTTATTTGTATGTAGATATTTTATGTAATAACATTATATCAGCTCACACTTGCTATACACTCAAACTTCTACTTTAGACTAACACAAGTAAACACTGAATCTCGTGACTCAATCTTTACTTGGTATACGTAATTTTCTCTAATGCGCATGCGTTTACAATTACAGAGTCGGGTGCGCGCAAATTGTCGGAGATGTAAAGAGGGTGGAGAAAAGGTAAGATTGGAGTTTATTACGGACAGTAAATGAGAGGGGCGGAGCGAGGCAGCGCAAAAGTGGATTGAATAAAAAGCTAAATTTATCTAATATTGCATATAAACTTTTAAAATGGATATTGCGTTTTTATATATTTAGTAATAATGAATAGAATTATGGAACTTAGCAATAGTGGAGTTTACCATCACTTTAAAATTGCATGCTCTATCTGAATCATGAAAGTTTAATTTTGACTAGACTGTTCCTTTAAATTCACAACAGCCATAGTTATTCAAAACTTCTCTGAAGCTCCAACACAAGTTTATCTGTTTTTAAAACACTAAATTTAATTATTTTCTTTTTCTGCCTAGTGTAGCTTTGTCCCAGCTGCATATGGTCAGTAGGGCAGTGATATCAAAGCCCACTAACCGCGCTCAGGGAGCTGCGTACTTAGGTTAATTGATCTTTTATGATATCAGAGTAAATTATTTTGGAGCGACGATTACCAATTTTATGGAATTAACCAGTCATGCTAAATAAAGGATAAATTAAAGGGACAGTAAAGTCATAATTAGACATTCATGATTTAGACAGAGCATACAATTTTAAACAACTTTCCAATTTACTTTTATTATTTAATTTGCTTCTCTTGTCATCCTTTGCTGAAAGGTTTATCTAGGTAAGCTCAGGAGCAATAAAGAACCTAGGTTCTAGCTGCTGATTGGTGGCTGCATAAATATACTGACTGTCATTGGCTCACCCATGTGTTCAGTTAGAAACCAGTAGTGTATTGCTGCTCCTTCAACAAATGATACCAAGAGATTGAAACTAATTTAATAATAGAAGTGAACTGGAAAGTTGTTCAAAATTGTATGTTCTACCAAAATCATGAAAGAAAAGTTTTGGGTTTTATGTCCCTTTAAGCTTTTTACAACAGGTTTAACCATAAAAACCTCATAATAGTATTTTTTTGGTTTTCTATGAGCGTACTTTATGTGTAAACCATATATCGTAACTATCAACCTTGTTTATGTAGCAGCCAATGGAAGACGTTAAAATCCAGTTTTCAAGTATACAAAACAAAATTCTTTCGGAGAATAAATATTTGGAAGCTCGACAAAAAGTTGTTTTTTTTTTGGCTTAACCTATCAGTAATGTATGGTCACACCGTATGTGTTTCCACCCAGCGACACAATCTTTGGGAGTACCGAGTGGGACTAACAGTGGAAAATTCTTGACCGCGAAAGCGTATGCTCTTCCAGAAATGTTCCAACCGTTTCTTCAGGCTGTAGACTGTGAAGATGTCAATGATGCCAATAAAATATCTCAATTCTGGCCCATCCATCACATGTAGAGGGTTCTTGTAGTTGGGAAGCAAACGACGGTTTTGTGCTACAACATCGGACACATCAGAGGTGATGCTGACCTGAGCGCCAATCTTCCTCATCAGTATACGACCTCCTGCGCCCAGGTCTGAGGTTCTACTAAATTCATCTTCCTCCACAGACTCCTGTTCCTCGTCTACGGTTCCAGGAACGGAAGCACAGTTAGAGGTGGTTGGACTGCCCGTCCCGTTTACTGACCTTAGAATGAGAGCGGGAACAAGGATTGGTTATAATAATGATACAATTGATAACTGTTAAAGGGATGCTAAACCCCCCCAAAAATATTTCATGATTCAGATAGAATATGCAATTTTATGCAACTTTCTAATTTACTCCTATTATCAATTTTTTTCATTCTCTTGCTATCTTTATTTGAAAAGCAAGAATGTAAGCGTAGGAGCCTTTCCATTTTTGGTCCAGCACCTGGGTCGCTTGCTGATTAGCGGCTAAATGTAGCCACCAATCAGCAAGTGCTATCCAGGGTGCTGAACAAAAATGGGCTGGCTCCTTGGCTTAGATTCCAGCTTTTTCATTAAAGATAGCAAGAGAACAAAGAAAAATTGATAATAGGAGTAAATTAGAAAGTTGCTTAAAATTGCTGTTCTATCTGAATCATTTAAGAATAAAAATTTGGGTTTAGTATCCCTTTAAATAGACCTACTCAACACCCACTCATTGAAGATACATTAAACACATTGTAATTAAAAGACATTTATGTTGTCTTGTCATAGAATAACATATCATCCATGTTTTAAAACAAATTAACATCTTGCTTGCTGCGATTGTTTTTTCAGTAGCCAAACTCCGCCCACCACTTGCCTTATTTGGAAGTGCCAATCCAGGCTTGCGTCTACAGAAGACAAGGCTTGTCACAGTCACTATTTTAGTATTAACTGCATTGTTTTGCAGCTGTTAAATGATAAAGCCAATTTGGGGTTGGCATTAAAGGGACACTGTACCCAAAAATTTTCTTTCGTGATTCATATTGAGCATGAAATTTTAAGCAACTTTCTAATTTTCTCCTATTATCAAATTTTCTTCATTCTCTTGGTATCTTTATTTGAAATGCAAGAATGTAAGTTTAGATGCCGGCCCATTTTTGGTGAACAACCTGGGTTGTCCTTGTTGATTGGTGGATAAAAAAAAGTGCTGCCCAGAGTACTGAAACCATAAAAAAGCTTAGATGCCTTCTTTTTCAAATAATGATAGCAAGAGAATGAAGAAAAATTGATAATAGGAGTAAATTAGAATGTTGCTTAAAATTGCATGCTCTTTCTCAATTACAAAAGAAAAAATTTGGGTACAGTGTCCCTTTAAGCAGGGTTAGCCTTGAGAATTCTGCAGGGTGCATTTCAGGCTCTGAGAATTAGAAAATCCCAAATTTTCAGAGCTAAATGACATGAAAAGGGGGCAAAATAAATAAAGTATATTGCAAAGTATATTTACTTTGTATAAACATTTTATATAAGAATCTCAAGGTGTTTACTGTCCATAGAAAGGAACGTTATAAATCAAATAAATCTATAATTTACATTTATAAGCAGTTATTTAATATGTTGACCCCTGTTTCTAGCAAAAACATAATAAAATATAAAGTGAAACTAGCAGGCAATGGATGTTTGTGCACAAATACTTTGTGTTGCTCACAGTGGTATCCAGTTAGACTGTAGTTCTATTATTGTTCGGCTTTAGCGTTTTCCCCCTTACAATGCCCAATAATATCACATACCCCCATGATTTCTAATTAATGGGCTTGTTTCACATTATTTTATTATACTTCTTATGAATATCAGATTAATAGGTAAGCTATTATAAAGCTATTAATTATTTGGCAATTTAATTTGTAATACAATTATTAATAATACAAATATAATTCCTTTGCTAAAAAAGAAAAAAATTTCTTATATTTATGGGGTGTCAGTCTCCACCAATAAGGTTTTAGGAGTTGTTCCTATCAGCCAGTCAACTTCTATCTAATAATTTATTGTGCACAGGCATACATTTGCTTTTAGTATAAAAAAAAAACAGCCTTTTTCTTGTAAAGAAATGTTTAATAAGTTTTAACAAATAGTGCTCCTTCATATGGACAAAATACATTTGTTGCGTCTAATTTCCTTTAAAGGGACAGTCTACACCTTAGTCATCTTTAAGTCTTACCTTATATTAAGCTTCAAATAGCTTCCTGCACCCTTTCTATATCATGCAGCAGGAACAGTAAAAAAGTTATTTTAAAATTAATATTGTTTCTTTCCACTATGAACTGGCTGCCAAGCTCCGCCCATTGACATCACGATCTGGGCTGCATTAAAGAATCACTAGTCACATAAGACTCACTAGTTGGATTCAACAGACTGTCAATACTATTCAGCAGAGTGCATAGAATCTTAGGGTGATGCTTTAAAAAGGGACACATATGAAAAATACAAGTCAGGGTTCTTATACAAAACATTTCTTTAAACAGCCCTGACATATGTATTTTTCATATGTGCCCCTTTTGAAAGCGGCAATATGGTCAGCCTAGCATAGATACAGCCCAGGTTTTGATGTCATCAGTGGGCGGAGCTTGGAAGCCATTTCAGAGTAGCCAGAACCAATATTAATTTTAAAATAACTTTTTTTACTGTACCTGCTGCATGATATATAAAGGGGTGCAGGAGTCTATTTGCAGCCTAATCTAAGGTAAGACTTTAAGATGGCTAAAGTGTAGACTGTCCCTTTAAGCAACCCTGGATATTTGGAACCAACTTGCTAAATAGCATGGGTGCAGGATGTTCACTTCTGTTAATGCAAACGACACCATGGGCTCATTATTGAGATCTCTTCAGTCACCTTTTAGTGCGAACAATGAGGTTGGCGAGGGACCAGCTCTGATTCTTCTCATCGGCATGCAGTGGCTGGAAGCCCACCAGAAGACTGTAATCCAACACATTCAACCCCTGCAGGAAATGAGTATCTAGTTCCGCCTGTCGCATCAACCAGGAACGCTGCTGATCTACGAATGAGAAATCCACAAGCATAATGGGGAAAAAATAAATAAATAGCGACCAAAAATGATGTTAAAGCGATTCATAACTATTGTATAAGAATCATTATCTCATGAAAATTATTATACTCTTTCAGTTAGGGATAGCGAAAGTGATAGTTTGGAACACTTTTTTTTTCTCCCTATTTCCAGCCTATATCTAGGACACTTAAAGGAACTTTAAACCCCAACATTTTCTTCCATGATTCAGACAGAAAATACAATTTTAAACAACATTCCAATTTACCTCTATTATCTAATTTGCTTCATTCTTTAGATATTCGTTGTTGAAGAAATAGCAATGCACATTGGTGAGCCAATCACACAAGGCATCTATGTGCAGCCACCAATCAGAAGCTACGGAGCCTATCTAGATATGCTTTTCTGGAAAGAATATCAAGAGAATGAAGCAAATTAGATAACAGAAGTAAATTAGAAAGTTGTTTAAAATGGTATTCTCTATCTGAATCATGAAATAACATTTTAGGTTTTAATGTCCCTTTAACCCCTTAATGACCAGACCATTTTTCAATTTTCTTACCCTTAATGACAAAGGCTATTTTTACATTTCTGCACTGTTTGCGTTTAGCTGTAATTTTCCTCTTACTCATTTACTGTACCCACACATATTATGTACCGTTTTTCTCGCCATTAAATGGACTTTCTAAAGATACCATTATTTTTATCATATCTTATCATTTACTATAAAAAAAATATAAAATATGAGGAAAAAATGGAAAAAAACACACTTTTTCTAACTTTGACCCCCAAAATCTGTTACACATCTACAATCACCAAAAAACACCCATGCTGAATAGTTTCTAAATTTTGTCCTGAGTTTAGAAATACCCAATGTTTACATGTTCTTTGCTTTTTTTGCAAGTTATAGGGCAATAAGTACAAGTAGCACTTTGCTATTTCCAAACCACTTTTTTTCAAAATTAGCGCTAGTTACATTGGGACACTGATATCTGTCAGGAAAACCTGAATATCCCTTGACATGTATATATATTTTTTTTAGAAAACAACCCAAAGTAATGATCTAGGCCCATTTTGGTATATTTCATGCCACCATTTCACCGCCAAATGTCATCAAATAAAAAAAAAAAGTTCACTTTTTCACAAATTTTGTCACAAACTTTAGGTTTCCCACTGAAATTATTTACAAACAGCTTCTGCAATTAAGGCACAAATGGTTGTAAATGCTTCTTTGGGATCCCCTTTGTTCAGAAATAGCAGACTTATATGGCTTTGGGGTTGCTTTTTGGTAATTAGAAGGCCGCTAAATGCTGCTGCGCACCACACGTAAATTATGCCCAGCAGTGAAGGGGTTAATTAGGTAGGTTGTAGGGAGCTTGCATGGTTAATTTTAGCTTTAGGGTAGTGTAGTAGACAACCCCAAGTATTGATCTAGGCCCATTTTGATATATTTTATGCCACTATTTCACCGCCAAATGCGAGCAAACAATTAAAAAAAAATTCATTTTTCACAATTTTAGGTTTCTCACTGAAAGTATTTACAAACAGCTTGTGCTATTATGGCACAAATTGTTGTAAAAGCTTCTTTGGGATCCCCTTTGTTCAGAAATAGCAGACATATATGGCTTTGGCATTGCTTTTTGGTAATTAGAAGGCCGCTAAATGCTGCTGCGCACCACACGTAAATTATGCCCAGCAGTGAAGGGGTTAATTAGGTAGGTTGTAGGGAGCTTGCAGGGTTAATTTTAGCTTTAGGGTAGAGATCAGCCTCCCACCTGACACATCCCACCCCCTGATCCCTCCCAAACAGCTCTCTTCCCTCCCCCACCCCACAATTGTCCCTGCCATCTTAAGTACTGGCAGAAAGTCTGCCAGTACTAAATAAAAGGAGTTTTTCTTTTTTTTTAATAAAAAAAAATAAAATGTTTTAGCTGTGATGGACCCCTGCCTTAGCCCCAACCTCCATGATCCCCTTCCCCCAGCTCTCTAACACTCTCCCCTACCTATTTGCCGCCATCTTGGGTTCTGGCAGCTGTCTGCCAGTACCCAATTTGCCCCCAAAAACAAAAGTATCTTTTTCTCTTTTTGCAATTATTAATATTTTCTGTAGTGTAGCAGCCCCCCACAATACCCCAACCCGCTCCCCCTCCCAGATCCTTATATATTTATATTTTTAAAATCTTTTTTCCCCCCTCTTCCCTCCTCATTGGTGTCAGTGGCCAGCTAATCGCGCACGCGCGCCCCCGCACGCTCCCGGCACCCGGCGTGCACATTGCACTTACAGGAACCGGATGCCGGGTAGCGAATAGGCCGCCCACCCGCCTCCCTGTTGCGCTCCCACCCACCAACGAACCGGCACCATCGCTACCGGTGCAGAGAGGGCCACAGAGTGGCTCTCTCTGCATCGGAGTCTTCTAAATGGTATTGCAGGATGCCTCCATATGGAGGCATCACTGCAATACCCTGAGAGCTGCTGGAAGCGATTGCGATCGCTTCCAGCACTCTCTTAGACAACTGACGTACCAGGTACGTCTATTGTCATTAACTGGTTGTTAATGCATGACGTACCTGGTACGTCAGTTGTCATTAAGGGGTTAAAAGGATATCAAACTCAAATTTGTCTTTCATGATTTAAAGCAAATCATTTTAAACTTTCTAATTTACTTCTATTATTATTTTTGCTTCATTCGCTTGGTATCCTTTAATGAAGGAGCAGCAATGCATTACTGGGAGCTAGCTGAACACATCTGTAAGCCAATGACAACAGGCATATATGAGCAGCCACTAATCCGCAGCTAGCTCCCAGCTCCCGAACCTACCTAGATGTGCTTTTCAACAAATGATTCCAAAAGAATGAAGCAAATTGGAAAATAGAAGTAAATTGGAAAGTTGTTTAAAATTGTATGTTCTATCCGAATCTTGAAAGACATTTTTTGGGTTTCATGTCCATTTAATACTCATATTCAGATAGAGCAGCAATTTTAAGCAAATTTCAAATTTACTCCTATTATCAATTTTTCTTCATTCTCTTGTTATCTTTATTTAAAAAGCAGAATGTAAAGCTTAGGAGCTGGCCCATTTTTGGTTCAGAACCTGGGTTACACTTGCTTATTGGTTAGCCAATAAGTAAGCTCCATCCAGGGTGCTGAACCTAAAATGGGCCAGCTCCTAAGCTTACATTCCTACTTTTTCAGATAAAGATACCAAGAGAACAAAGAAAATAGATAATAGGAGTAAATCAGAAAGTTGTTTAAAATTGGTGCTCTATCTGAATCATAAAATTTCGGTTTAGTGTCCCTTTAACGTAATACGGTATATCATTTTTCTCAAAAGCATTGTAAGTGGTTTATGCACAAAATTCCCAGTATTTTGAAATACTAAATATGTATAAAGTTAAAATAATATAAAGAAATTCCAGTCTCTCAATCAAATGTCACTAGTAGCTTGAAAAAAAAAATTTTTATTTTTTTTTAATGTACTGTACTATTGTAGACCCATACACAGGTACTGGCATAGATTCACTAAACCCAGAAAGCTAATTGTGTTTTTAAGAAAAAACAGTCTTTTAAGGAATCCCTCAGTGGAATATCAGCATGGTGTCATGTGACACTTCAATCTGCTCAACTTTAAAGGGTTATTAAAAGGGACACTAAACACCTTGTAATTACAAGACATTTCTGTTGTGCTGCTATACAATAACATATTAGCCAAGTCTCAATGTTAGTAAAACAAATTATCATCATTTTACGGCAATTCGTTTTCAATAGCCAAACTCCATTTGCCTTATTTGGAGGAGTCAATCAGGGCTTTACTCTGCAGACAACAAGGTTAGCGACTGTCACAATATTAGTATAAGCTGCATTGTTTTTAAATTGTTATCTGATAAAACTAATTAGGGATATATAAGTAGCAGGGTTCGCCTTAAGAAGTCAGCAGAGTGCATTTCAAGATCTGAGAATTAGAAAATCTTCAGCAATTCAGAGTTAAACAACATGAAAAAGGGGCAATAAAAGTATATTACAAAGTTGTTTCATTATATATAACTAACCATTTTCTATAAAAAAATAAATGTGTTTAGTGTCCCTTACAGGTCCAGTTGACCAACCTCCATATCGCCATACCAAGTGCCGCCATCTTAGAGTTTAGTTATCTCCGCACCCTGTGATAGAAGTTATGTGCACTGAGTGACGTTGCCGGCTTTTTGACAGTCGTACTGTTTTGGTTACCGTGCACAATACAGAGCGGAAGCTTTTACATTTTTACAGTTGGCTGCATTACTCTATATGATTTATGTGCTTTTTATATATATTTTTAAAATTGGTATAAAAACTACAAATATTTAAATCTTCCACTGTGTATTGTGTGCATGAACCTGACGAGCACTTTACATCTGTGAAAAAAAACAGCAACACCACTGATCCTATGAAAGTTCATCTTTTCTGTTACAGTGTGCAAGAATACCTAAGCTCCAAGATGGCGGCGTTCCGTATGAAAAAGGGTGAACCTTTACCAACTAGCAAACAAAAAATCAATTTTCTACAGAAGCCGATACAGCATTTAGACTCGCAGGAAGATAGTATCTCAAAACTCCACACTGTAGCATCATGGTGCCGACAAAACAGCGGTGGACAAAACCACCAACGTATGTCAAAAATAAAAAGTTGTCACACTCAAAAAAAGAACTTGTAAAAAAACAGGAAAGCCTTTATTTAATAATCTTTTTAAAAACAGTAAGATATACACCACAGAGTTCCATAGTAAATCTTACGCGTTTCATGCCCCCAATACAGCGGGTTACTATAAGAGCCGTATCGTAAGTTGTACTAAGGAACTCTTTGGTGTCTATTCGCTTTTTAGAAAGGATTATTAAATAAAAGCTTTCCTGTGTTATAAATGACATTTGAGTGCAATAACTTTTTGGTGCGTAAACTTACGGCACCACAGAGCAGGACGGTTACTAACGTCCCTTTAATATTTGCCTGAAGACGTGGACAGAATTCCACACAAAAACATCATATGGTATCTCAGGTACAACGGTGCAGCCTGTCGCCCCTGTATTTCTTTTTTTACAAATAACGATATGTGCAGCATACAGCCACGCAAATATGTACCGCGCTCTCCATGGCACTCAACGGCAGTGCACATTGCTTGCACAAGCTGTACTAGACAGCCATCATCGTGATTAACAGGACTTTTCATGGGCTGCTTGTATATAGATCATATAAATATATATATATATTATATATATAAATGCACTCTTTAAAGGGATATGAAACACATTTTTTTTCATGATTCAGATAGAGAATTCAATTTTAAACAGCTTCCAGTTTACTTATATTATCTAACTTGCTTTATGCTCTTGTTTTCTTTGTTAAAAAAAAGTATACCTAGGTAACCCTAAGGAGTAGCAATGCACTACTGGGAGATAGTTAGTGAATGATGCCTCTTGTCATTGGCTCAGCCTATGTGTTCAGCTAGCTCCCAGTAGTGCATTGCTGCTCCTTTCAACAAAGGATACCAAGAGAAAGAAGCAAATTAGATAATAGAAGTAAATTGGAAAGTTGTTTAAGATTGTATTCTTGGAGGCCTATTGTATCAAATGTCTGTCGGACCTGATTCGACAGTGCGGATCAGGTCCGTCAGACCTCGCTGAATGCGGAGAGCAATACGCTCTCCGTATTCAACATTGCACCAACAGCTCTTGTGAGCTGCTGGTGCAACGCCGCCCCCTGCAGACTCGCGGCCAATCAGCCACCAGCAGGGGGTGTCAATCTACTCGATCGGTTTGAATTCCGGCGATGTCTGTCCACCTGCTCAGAGCAGGCGAACAGGGTTATGGAGCAGCGGTCTTTAGACCGTTCAGAGCTTGATAGATAGGCCCCTCTATCGGAATCATGAAAGAAACTATGTTGGGGTCCATATCCCTTTAATAACAACCTAGTTTGCAATCACTTTAACATGTCAGCTAAGCATACAAAAGAATGGTAAATAGTCAACAAATCCCTCCTGACAAAGGCAACACATTTCAACAAGCGCAAGGTGTAGAATCTGAATGCTTTAAAAGTTGCTGGATAATTACAGCTTTAAATCAGTCACAGCTTTAAATCAGACATGCAAATAGTTTTACGCTGACATACATTTACAGTAAGGAATAAGCAATACTCATTTAGTAAAAAACAAATATGTTAAAATCTAAGTAAACATAAAAAGAAACAAAAAACAGCAAACAATTGACTTGTTTTCCTTGCAAAATGAATCGCTGTAGCCACTGCCCTCAGGTTGATGAGATGCTGACATGTTGAGACTCAAGATGCATTCTGACCTCTTCTGAGCATGGGCAAAACAGACTTCCTGTTTCTCTAGTATTCACTAAACACTAAGCCAGCTCAAGTTACTCTAGATGAATTATGACATCAAGCTAGATTTGCCTTCCTAATGAGACCCAGCCCCCTTGTAGGGCTCTGACAGAAAGTAATGGCACTTCATAAATTAAGTTTAAACTGTTTTATATCCCTGTTAACCATGTTTGAGTGTGTTTCCAAAGTTGTTGTGCAGTTGTAATTGTTTTTTTTTTGGATCAAGTCAATGACTCTACAAACAGGAAGGAGCTCACGCAAAGCTTCTCCCCCACCTTCAAAGCATCCATTTATCAAAAAAAAACATTAAGGTTGAGCTGTGCTTTGCCAATAGATCTTTGTTTATTATGCTACAGTGTCACTGTTGTAATTTTAAACGTCACACTAGGCCCCAGCAGACTCACCTACGCATACGACGTTGCCTTCAAAATTCTGGTCCTTAAAAACTTGCAGCAGCCTGCTCCCCTCTGGTTCTGGCTCGGTCCAGCGGCTAACCGTGGCACCCTTTAATATCATACCTGCCAGGGACAGGACAAACGACATCGCACAGCACCATGACCCGCCTGTTAGTCTCTAAATACACATTACCAGGGCGGCATCCTTTAGTGACACATTAAACCAAAACACTTATCTCCCCATAAATTCATTAAAGGGACATGAAAACCAAATTAATTCAGATAGATCATTGCCAATTACAACATTCCAGTTACCGCTATTATCTATGTTGCTTTGTTCTCTTGATATCTATTGTTAAAAAGTATACCTAGGTAGTCTAGGGAGCAGCAATGCATGACTGGGAGGTAACTTCTAATTGGTGGGTGGACATTAAATACCTCTGTCATTGGCTCACATGACGCGTTCAGCTAGCTCCTAGTAGTGCAGTATTGCTCCTTCAACAAAGGACAGAAAGAAAATGAAGCAACTTTGATACAAGAAGTAAATTGGGATTTTTTTTTAAACGCCTTCATGCCAGAGGCAAGTGTTTAACATCGGAATTTGCTTGTAAAAAGAAGTAACGCGATTGTCGATGGATCACGTGATTTCAAGACTGGGATCACATCATGAAGGGCTGCCTACGATGCTAGTCACATTTCCTTTACTTAAAAAGAGGAGGGTGCAGGATGCAAAAAAGGTAGGAACGTTCTATGCTGTCCTATTGGCGTTAAAGCCCAGTGCTGTTAGGATGGCAAGGAACAGTATACACCAGTTTTCATATAACTGCAGTGTAATAGACACTACTATAAAGAATAATATGCACAGATACTGATCTTTGCATATGAAAAGACCCTTTACACAAACAGGAGCCAGCTTGAGTAGGTATACGTCAGTATACTTTTAAAACTTTGGGTCTTGGTTAGGAGTCTGAAATCAGAGCAATGTTATTTAAAAATAAAGCAAAACTATACATTTATTTAAAAAAAACAAAAACAAACCTGTATAGGCTATATAAATGGATCATCTACAAAACATTTATGCAAAGAAAAATCTAGTGTATAAATGTCCCTTTAACGGCGTCTAGGGGTAAGAAAAAAAATGGGTTTTATGTCCCTTTGTGAGATAGTTTTGCTTGTGCAGTAAAATGTTGCTCGTCTAAATAAGTGAGTGAAGCAAGCACAATATTTGCAGCAAAAGCAAAGAAAATAATTGATTAGTCTAAATTGTAATGTTTAATTTTCATGAATGAATTTACGAGGATTTACATTTTGGTTTTAAAGGGACATGAAATCCTAATTTTGTCTTTCATGATTCAGATAGAACATACAATTTGCTAATGACGGCTCTGAGCCGTCGCAGAGTTTCCCACTCGGGTGCAACGACGGCTCAGAGCCGTCGCTAGCACTCTCCCACCTTGAGGGAGATCTGGGGGCTCCCACCGATCCTACCCCGGCGATGGGGCCTGTATAGTGACAGGCATCGCCGGGGGTTCACGTTTTGCACGGTGACATCACGCGCATTGACGTGGTGATGTCATCGCGCAACTTTATTTCAAAATGACAAGTATAGGGAAAGGGGGCATGCTGCTTAGAAGCCTGTATCTCAGGCATCTAAGCAGCTAAAGACCCCCAAGACCCACTGTTGGAAAGGTAATCGTCTAACCTTTCCAATGGTGTAAGTCTTGGGGATCTTAAAAGTAAAAATATATATATATTTAAAAAAAAACTTAAAACTGCTTAGCACCCAGGGGGAAAATGCTTAGCACTCAAAGGGTTAAACAATTTTCCAAATTACTTCCATTATCAAGTTTGCTTCATTCTCTTGGTATCTTTTGATAAATGAGCAGCAATGCCTACTGGGAGCTAGGTGAACACATCAGGTGAGCCAATGACACCATTAGCAGCTAGCTCCCAGTACTGCATTGCTGCTCCTGAGCCTACCTAGATATGCTTTTAAACAAAAGTTACCAAGAGAATGAAGCAAATTAGATAATAGAAGTATGTTGGAAATCTGTTTAAAATTGCATGTTCTGTCTGAATAATGAATGGTTAATTTGACTTTACTGTCTCTTAAATAGCAGATTTATCTATATTTTAATAAAAAAAAATTATATTTATTTTATACTCCAATAGGACCTTGGCAAAGTAGATTCAAAACCATGCTTTATTTAAAGGGATTGTCTACACCTTAGTCATCTTAAAGTCTTACCTTAGATTAAGCTGAAAATAGCCCTCAGCACCCCTTTTTATATCATGCAGCAGTAAAAAAAATATTTTAAAATGAATATTGTTCCTGGCCACTTTGAAATGGCTGCCAAGCTCCGCCCACTGATGACATCACAATCTGGGCTGCATTAAAGGCTCACTAATTACAAAAGACTCACTAGTTGGATTTAACAGACTGTCAATGCTATTAAACAGAGTGCCTAGACACAGCCCAGATCGTGATGTCATCAGTGGGCGGAGCTTGACAGATATTTCAAAGTGGTTAGAAACTATTCATTTTAAAATAACTTTTTTACGGTTACTGCTGCATGATATTAAAGGGGTGCATGAGGCTATTTGCAGTTTAATCTAAGGTAAGACTTAAGATGACTAAGGTGTAGACTGTCGCTTTAACCACAATTTGATACACCCCCTTCTATTAATTGTACAATAACAAGAGGCGAGCTTAGATAAGATACAAAGATAGGGTCCTTCTACAAAACTCACCGTCCTATGATTCTCTCATCCGGGAAGAACACACTTTGCATAATGATAAAATATTTCTACAACAAAAATAAAGCAAAATGCATTAATGATTTGTATTGGGAATGAAAGCTACATTAAAGTTATTTTTTATGCAGGCACCAGAAATTATTCAGAAATTATTCAGCACATTACAATAGATCTGCAAATAAAATAAATGTTTTTAAAAGTACAACTGTTAATTAGTTCCAAAAACATGCATTGTTTTGTAGTCCGAGGGACAGACCCTTTGAAATGTCAAAATATTTAAAGGACCACTAAACCCAAAATCTTTCTTTCATGATTCTGATAGAGAATAAAAATTTAAACATTACAATTTACTTCAATTATTTTGCTTAATTTTTTAAATATCCTTAGTTGAAGAAAAAGCAATGCACATGGTGAGCCAATTACACGAGGCTTCTATGTGCAGCAACCAATCAGCAGCTAGTGAGCATATCTAGATATGCTTTTCATCAAAGAATATCAAGAGAATAAAACAAATGAGATAATATAAGTAAATTAGAAAGATGTTTAAAATTGCATTCTCTTTCTAAATCATAAAGAAAAAATGTGGGTGGGCGTGTCCCTTTAAGGAAAAGTTTTAATACCACCACAAAAAGATTTTAATAAGTAAAGGGGATTTGTTAATGTAGGAAGGGGACAAAGCTGGTTTCCCTTGTTTGTCAGCAATTTAAAAAATTATGTTAAAGGGATAGGCAACTTGAAAATTGTTATTGTTTAAAAAAGATAGATAATGCCTTTATTACCCATTTTTGTCAGTTTTGCATAACCAACACGGTTATATTAATATACTTTTTACCTCTTTGATTACCTTTAACACTCCACGAGAGTGAGAACAATGATAGCTATATGGCACAAACAATCTAGCTGTTGTGCAATATTTAAAAAGCACTGCGATAAGGAGCGGCCTGCTGGGGCTTAGAAACAGGCAACTTTAGAGGTTATTAAGTATATTAATATAACAATGTTGGCTATGCAAAGCTTAAGAATGGGTAATAAATACATTCTTTGTCTTTTTAAACAATAGAAAATCAAGTAAACTGTCCCTTTAAAATATTAAACAGACACTGATCTCAAAAATGTTCCTCCTAATGCTCTTTGACTTATAATTAATGCTCATTGAATATCTGCAGGTAGTAACTATCAACCAATGAGAAATAGCAGGAAGCAACTATCAACCAATGAGAAATAACAGGAAGTAACTATAAACCAATGAGAAATAGCAGGAAGTAACTATAAACCAATGAGAAATAGCAGGAAGTAACTATAAAACCAATGAGAAATAGCAGGAAGTAACTGTCATATAATAACATATAGATTAATAATGATGTTTAGGATGGTCAAATTATTCTGTTTGTGCACCAAACGCTTCATTTTAATTCTTCAAGGCCTAAATACCATGAACGTAAAATGTTACAGGTATATTTGCTAATAAAACTTTATTCTGATGTATACATTTTTTACAGCTTGCATATAAACAAAATTAAAATGTATATGGAATAGTAAGGAATCATAATCAAGTGTAATTGACCAGGCTGCAAAGGAGTCATTGTGTGTGTGTGTGTGTGGGGGGGGGGGGATATTAACCACCCCATGCGCCCCCCCCCTTCAAACAATGGCCTTGCCCTCCATTTCTCTCTACCACTCTACACAGAGCCAACCCGGTTCCACTCGACCTCGCAACACCCCAATAGGGAAAACCTATTTACTATTGTGTGGGTTTCTCTCCTGATAATGTATTCTCTGTTCCCATATAAACGTGCTTTAGGGCCCAATTCTTTAAAGCTCTCTGGTCTGGTGAGATTATCTAAGAAGTGTCGCCAGTGCTGTAAGGTGCTTCAAAGAATTTAAGAACAGCAAATTGTAGATTGAGAGTTTATTTCACTAAGCAGGATTCTGGATGAATTACAATAAAATGTCCAAGGTTTTGCATGATTTGTCTCTATGCCAATGAGTTTGTTCTGAGGGTCTAGCAGGAGACTCCAAAAAGGCACCCATCAAAAACCTTTTGCTACAAATGGAAAAGAATGTTCAATATCAAAATAAGCAGGTTAAGTGGAAAATGTAAAGAACATTATGGTTTCCTTATATATAGCTTAGGTATAGTGTGATAAACCCTCTTACCTTTTTCTCCTGTGCCCGAGTGATGCTGTAAACACCTAAAAATAAATTTGACAATGTAAGGTTTTGCCTGGCACCAATTATCACTCATTTGGCCTTATGAGAATGTGAGTTTCAGTGTGTGTGTTTTGTTTCTGTGTGAATGTTTTTGTTGCTGTATGAATTTTTGTGTGTGTTTCTGTGTGTGTGTGTGTGTGTGTGTTTGTGTGTGTGTGTGTGTGTTTCTGTGTGAATGTTTTTGTGTGTGAATGTGTGTGGTGTGTTCTGTGTGAATGTGTGTGTGTGTTTCTGTGTGAATGTTTTTGTGTGTGAATGTGTGTGTGTGTGAATGTGTGAATGTTTTTGTGTGTGAATGTGTGTGTGTGTTTCTGTGTGAATGTGTGTGTGTGTTTCTGTGTGAATGTTTTTGTGTGTGAATGTGTGTGTGTGTGAATGTGTGAATGTTTTTGTGTGGTGAATGTGTGTGTGTGTGAATGTGTGAATGTTTTTGTGTGTGAATGTGTGTGTGTGTTTCTGTGTGAATGTTTTTGTGTGTGAATGTGTGTGTGTGTTTTTGTGTGTGAATGCTTTTGTGTGTGAATGTGTGTGTTTCTGTGTGAATGTTTTTGTGTGTGAATGTGTGTGTGTGTTTCTGTGTGAATGTTTTTGTGTGTGAATGTGTGTGTGTTTCTGTGTGAATGTGTGTGTGTGTTTCTGTGTGAATGTTTTTGTGTGTGAATGTGTGTGGTGTGTTTCTGTGTGAATGTTTTTGTGTGTGAATGTGTGTGTTTCTGTGTGAATGTTTTTGTGTGTGAATGTGTGAATGTTTTTGTGTGTGAATGTGTGTGTGTGTTTGAGATGTTTTGGGTGAGTGTGTGTGTGTTTCTGTGTATGAGTGTTTCTTTGTGAATGTTTGTGTGCTTCTGTGTTTCTGTGAGTGAATGTTTGTGTGTGAATGTTGTTGTGTGTTTTCTGTGTGAATGTTTCTGTGTGTAGGAGCTTTGTGTTGAGATGTCCCCATACCCACAGTGTATAGATTTACATTCTCAACACCCTGGCCATAAGATTATGCTCCTTTATCTCCTGGTCATGGTAATGTGGTTAGACACGTTAAGAGAGTGCTAGAGAATTTTCTTATTGCACTATTGCTTGCAGAAAACTGTGTGTTTAACCCACAAAAGTCAGCTCCAGTCTGGCAATACACTGCAGATCACTGCAGTGATTGGTAGCTACACACATATGCTGTCCCTGACTGGCACAGTGGCCTGTGTTCAGCTCCACACCAGTTGAGCATTGCCGCTCCTGAGTTGACTTTAACAATGTGTATAATCCCTTTACAGGGTTTAAAAGACAATAAATACTTTGCTATTATGTTTTTCCTTGCAGTCTTCCAACATGTGAACATATCAACAGAGTCTGAACATTATTAGAACAGATTAACACCTTATTTTACGCAATTGTTTTTAAATGGTCAATCTCCACCCACCACTTTCCTAATTTGGAGGAGCCAATCCAGACTTGAGTTTGGAGATGACAGGACTTGCCACTGTCATTGTGTTAACAAAATGTCCATTGTATGCTCCATCAAAAAAAAAAAGATAAGATAAACTGCAAATTAAGGACATATATGTGGTACAGTTAGGTTTGTGAAGCCTGCCTTGTGCTCTTTCACTTTTCAAGACTGGAAAATACACAATTCAAGCTAAATTAGAGGAAAAGGGGGCAAAATATGTTCTTTTACTATGCATAACTAAGCATTTTATTTTACAACCACACAGTGTTAAATGCCGCTTTAAAGGGACAGTCAATTCAAAATTAAAAACTTTCATAATTCAGATAGGGCATGCAATTTTAAACAACTTTCCAATGTACTTGTATCATTAAATTTGCTTTGTTCTCTAGATATTCTTTGTTGAAAGCTAAACCTAGGTAGGCTCATAAACTGATTTCTAAGCTGTTGAAGGCTGCCTCTTATCTCAGTGCATTTTGACAGTTTTTCCACAGTTAGATACTGCTTATTCAGGTGTGCCATATAGATAACATTGTGCTCTCTCCCGAGTTATTTATGAGTCAGCACTGATTGGCTAAAATTCAAGTCTGTCAAAAGTACTGAGATAAGGAGCAATTTGCAGAAGCTTAGATACAAGGTAAATCACAGAGGTAAAAAGTATATTAATATAACTGTGTTGGTTGTGCAAAACTGGGGAATGGGTAATAAAGGGATTATCTATCTTTTTTAAACAATAAACTGTCCCTTTAATTGTATACTTCTCTGCAAGCAACAGAGCTATAATATGATGCTCTAATGCATTACGGCATTGACCTTCTATGTGTCTTAAACTAAGAAACCCTAGGAGCGGGAGTGCAGGTATTTCTAGGGATATCCCAGCTTTGCGGTACGTTGGCGAGCAGGCTCTCTTCCTTACCAAGGATCTTAACGAGCAGGGAGTGCGGATACGCCTGAAAGTGCTGCATATATTTCTGTAGAATTTCCAGCATGAAGTGCGCTTCTCTCTTACTCTGTGTCTTGAGAAAAAAACGCTTGTCGTTCCTAAACACAAGAGAAATGCGCAGAATTACTGTAGCCTGAGATACGTATATAGAAGAAATGCGCAATCAGAGAGACTAATAACTAATAATGTGGATGATTAACAACGTTATCTTCCTAAGATGTCTTGGGGACTATACAGACCACATGCTATGTTTTCGAGTAATGTCACATTGCTGGGTTAACCATATATGGTAATTTCCCTCCAGATTACATGACATATTAGCCCTTTGTTTATTTGTAATAATATAAAAACACATCTGCACTGATCAGCCAATCACTGCGTAGCATGTAGTCGTCAGGGTTTTTAATCCTACAGGATTCTTTTGAGCTTCTCAGGGGCAACGGAGTAACACAATTTGCAGAAGTAAAATACAGGGAAAGCAGACAAAATAAATAATGAAAGTATTACATAATTTTTTTTTACTTTAGGGACACTAAAGTCTAAATTAAACTTTCATGATTCAGCTAGAGCAGCAGTTTTAAAAGATTTTCCTATTTATTTTCATTATCAAATTGTACACAGTCTTTTTGTATGCACAGTTTCTAAGGGCAACAGCTCCTACTGAGCATGTGCAAGAGTTCACAGTGTATACGTATGCAAGTCTGTGATTGGCTGATGACTGTCACATGATACAGGAGACCAGCAAATTAAAATACATTTTGAAATTTGTCAGGCTCATTTAAAATTCAGAGTAAGTTCTATTGCATTGTATATTTTTTATTACGTACGTGTTGGATTATATGATTCTACAGTATTTCTTTCACGGGAAACTAAATTTTAAGTTTATGACTATGTAGTGTTAGGAGACCTGGCAAACAAATCATAAAAATATTCATTGTTAACAACTAACTGCCTTTACTAAAATAACCCTAAAAGTGTAATTAAAACAAACAAATTCTGTAACCTAGGTTTTCAAAATGCTGCAAAATGCCTAAAACACCCATTAATTTGGTATCTTTTGTAAGTTATAGAACCTGCTTTATGGCCTCTCTAGTGAGTGTGGGAAAATGCACAGTTTTTACACAAAAGCAAAAGATGCCATATGTTATTTTAAGATTTAAAAAAAACAACATATACATTTTGTAAATCCAATTTCCATTTCTGCTCTGTATAAACTAAGGAAATAGGTTTTAAAACAAATGTAAACTTTTAACATAAATATTAATATATATATATTTGCAAACGAGAGAATGAACAACAGCTCATCAGCTAGTTCTATGGCGATTTATCACCCGAAAGCAGCCTCTTTTAGACCAGTGTGCTTTTCACAGAGGAAAACTTTCCTGAAGTATATCAGTCTGATCCCGCCAAGTAAGGTCAGTCCAGCCCCGAAATACCAGGCAATTCTCCTCTGAACAAGGAACATGACAACCCCAGACGATCGTTTCTGCCTCCTATGAGCTGTTGTTCATTCCTGGTATTGCGCTTCTCTCTTTGTATGCAAATGAATATGACCCTGGGGAAGTCTCCCTATGGGTGATGGGGGAAACCAGACGTGGACTCCTTGCCCAGTGTGCTTAGAGGAATGTGGCTGCACCTCACTGACGAGGCCCATAGGAGGCCGAAACGATTGTCTGGGGTTGTCATGTTCCTTGTTCAGAAGAGAATTGCCTGGTATTTCGGGGCTGGACTGACCTTTTTCGGCGGTATCAGACTGATATACTTCAGGAAAGTTTTCCTCTGTGAAAAGCACACTGGTCTAAAAAAAGAGGCTGCTTCCGGGTGGTAAATCACCATAGAACTAGCTGATGAGCTGTTTTTGTTGTTGTGGTAGAGTGCTTCTCTCTTCGTATGCAAATATATATATATATATATATATATATATATATATATATATATATATATACACACACACACATATACATATATATACATATACATATATATACATATATATATACACACACACACACATATACATATATATACATATACATATATATACATATATATATATATATATATATATACACATACATACATATATATATATATATATATATATATATTAAAAACCTAAAATAGAATAACATAATTTATGCTTACCTGATAAATTTATTTCTCTTGTAGTGTATCCAGTCCACGGATCATCCATTACTTATGGGATATATTCTCCTTCCCAACAGGAAGCTGCAAGAGTCCACCCACAGCAAAGCTGCTATATAGCTCCTCCCCTAACTGCCATTACCAGTCATTCGACCGAAAACATGCAGAGAAAGGAAAACCATAGGGTGCAGTGGTGACTGTAGTTTAATGGAAAAATTACCTGCCTTAAAGTGACAGGGCGGGCCGTGGACTGGATACACTACAAGAGAAATAAATTTATCAGGTAAGCATAAATTATGTTTTCTCTTGTTTAGTGTATCCAGTCCACGGATCATCCATTACTTATGGGATACCAATACCAAAGCTAAAGTACACGGATGATGGGAGGGACAAGGCAGGTACTTAAACGGAAGTTACCACTGCCTGTAAAAAACCCTTTCTCCCAAAAATAGCCTCCGAAGAAGCAAGGTATCAAATTTGTTAAATTTGAAAAAGTATGAAACGCAGACCAAGACTCCGTCTTGTAATCTGTTCAACAGAAGCCACATTTAAAAAAGGCCCAAGTGAAAACCACAGCTCTAGTAGAATGAGCTGTAATCCCTTCAGGAGGCTGCTGTCCAGCAGTCTCATAAGCTAAATGAATTATGCTTTTTAACCAAAAAGACAGAGAGGTTGCTGAAGTCCTTTGACCTCTCCTCTGTCCAGAATAGACAACAAACAAGGTGAATGTTTGATGAAAATCTGTAGTAGCTTGTAAGTAAAACTTTAAAACACGAACCACGTCCAAATTGTGTAATAGACGTTCCTTCTTTGAAGAAGGATTAGGATACAAGAATGGAACAACAATCTCTTGAGTGATATTCTTGTTAGATACCACCTTAGGTAAAAACCCAGGTTGGTACACAGGACTACCTTATCCGTACGGAGAACCAGATAAGGAGAATCACATTGCAACGCAGATAACTCGGAGACTCTATGAGCCGAGGAAATAGCTACCAAAAGGAACTTTCCAAGATAGAAGTTTGATATCTATGGAATGAAAAGGTTCAAATGGAACTCCTTGAAGAACCTTAAGAACCAGCTTTAAGCTCCATGGCGGAGCAACATTTTTAACCACAGGCTTGGTTCTAACCAAAGCCTGACCAAATGCCTGAACGTCTAGAATACCTGCCAGACGCTTGTGCAAAAGAATAGACAGAGTAGAAATCTGTCCTTTTAAAGAACTAGCTGACAACCCTTTTCTCAAAATCATCTTGGAGAAAAGATAATATCCTGGGAATCCAGACTTTACTCCATGAGTAACCCTTGGATTCATAACAATAAGATATTTACACCATATCTTATGTTAAATTTTCCTAGAGACAGGCTTTTATGCCTGTATTAAGGTATCAATTACTGACTCGGAGAAGCCATGCTTTGATAACATCAAGCGTTCTGTCTCCAGGCAGTCCATCTCAGATTAGTTATATTTAGATGGTTGAAAAGACCCTGAGGTAGAGGGTCCTGTCTCAGAAGCAGAGACCGTGGTGGAAAGGATGACATGTCCACCAGATCTGCATACCAGGTCCTGCGTGGCCACGCAGGCACTGTCAAAAGCACCAAAGCACTCTCCTGCTTGATCTTGTGCAAACCCCTCCGGAGGGAATTCCCACTCCCCCGGATGAAAAGTCTGACTAATTAGAAAATCTGCCTCCCAGTTCTCAACACCTGGGATAGGGATAGCTTTTAGACAAGATTGAGTCTCTGTCCAGTGAATTATTTTAAGACTTCTAACATTGCTAGGGAACTTCTGTTCCCCCTTGATGGTTGATGTAAGCCACAGTCGTGATATTGTCCGACTGAAATATGATGTACCTCAGAGTTGCTAACTGAGGCCAAGTCTGAAAAGCATGGAATATCGCTCCCAGTTCCAGAATATTCATTAGAATGAGGGTCTCCTCCTGAGTCCACTATCCCTGAGCCTTCAGGGAGTTCCAGACTGTATCCCAACCTAAAAGGCTGGCATCTGTTGTAACAATTGTCCCATCTGACCTGCGGAAGATGGACCCGAGATAGTCACCAGAGAAGAGAATCTCTGGTTTCTTGGTCCGGATTTAACAGGAGAACAAATCTGTGTAATCCCCGTTCCTCTGGCTGAGCATGCATAGTTGCAGTGGTCTGAAATGTAGGCGTGCAAACGGTACTATGTCCCTTGCCGCTACCATTAAGCCGATTACATTCATGTACTGAGCCACCAAAGGGCGCGGATGGAATGAAGAACACGGCAGAAATTTAGAAACTTTGACAACCTGGACTCCGTCAGGTAAATTTTAATTTCTACAAAATCTATCAGAATCCCTAGGAGGGAAACCCTTGATATTGGGGATAGAGAACTCTTTCCTTGTTCACTTTCCACCCATGCGATCTCAGAAATGCCAGAACTACGTCCGTATGAGACTTGGCAACTTGGATGTTTGACGCCTGTATCAGGATGTCGTCTAAATAAGGGGCCACTTCTATGCCCCGCGGCCTAAGGACCGCCAAAGTGACCCCAGAACCTCCATAAAGATTCTAGGGGCTGTAGTTAACCCAAAGGAAAGAGCTACAAACTGGTAATGCCTGTCTAGAAAGGCAAACCTGAAAAACCGATGGTGATCTTTATGCATCGTAATGTGAGGATAAGCATCCTTCAAATCCATTGTAGTCCTCTATTGACTCTCCTGGATCATAGTTAAGATGGTACGAATAGTTTCCATCTTAAATGATAGAATTCTAAAGAATTTGTTTAAGATCTTTTAGATCCAAAATAGGTCTGAAGGTTTCCTTTCCTTGGGAACCACAAACCGATTTGAGGAAAACTGTGTCCCTGTTCCTCTATTGGAACTGAATGGGTCACGTACACAATGCAAGAATGTCTCTTTCTTTATCTGGTTTGCAGATAAATGTGAAAGGCAAAAACTCCCCTTTTTTGGGGGGGAAAGCTTTGAAATCCAGAAGATATCTCTGGGGTATAATTTCCAATGCCCAGGGATCCTGGGCATCTCTTGCCCACGCCTGGGCGAAGAATGAAGTCTGCCCCCTATAGGATCCGTTACCAGATAGGGGTCCATTCCTCATGCTGTTTTAGAGGCAGCAGCAGGCTCCTTGACCTGCTTATCTTTGTTCCAGGTCCGGTTGTCTCCAGACCGCCTTGGACTGAGCAAAAGTTCCCTCTTATTTTGCCTTAGAGGAAGTTGATGCCACACCTGCCTTGAATTTTCGAAAGGCACGAAAATTAGGCCTTTTTTGTCCCTTGATTTGGACCTGTCCTGAGGAAGGGCATGATCTTTTCCTCCAGTGATATAAGTAATAATCTCCTTCAAACTAGGCCTGAATAGGGTCTGCCCCTTGAAGGGAAGTTAAGTAGCTTATTTATTAAAGTCACGACAGCTGACCATGATATAAGCCATAGCGCTCTGCGCGCCAGTATAGTAAAAAACAGAATTCTTAGCCGTTAGTCTAGTCAAAGGAACAAAGGCATCAGAAAACAAAGGAATTGGCTAGCTTAAGTGCTCTAAGCTTGTCAAATATATTCATCCAATGGAGCCTGTAAAGCCTCATCAAGAGACTCAAACCAGAACGCCGCAGCAGCAGTGACAGGAGCTATGCGTGCAAGGGGCTGCAGGATAAAACCTTGTTGAATAAACATTTTTTTATCCATTGGATCTAAAAAAGCACAACAGTCCTCGCCAGAGGTAGTGGTACGCTTAGCTAGAGTAGAAACTCTTCTCTCCACCTTAGGAACTGTCTGCCATAAGTCCCGTGTGGTGGCAACTATTAGAAAACATTCTTCTAAAAAATAGGAGGGGAAGAGAACGGCACACCTGGTCTATCCCATTCCTTATGAAAAATTTTAGTAAACCTCTTTAGGTATTGGAAAAACATAAGTACACACCGGCACTGCATATTATTTATCCAGTCTACACAATTTCTCTGGCACTGCGATTGTACACATTCATTCAGAGCAGCTAAAGCCTCCCTGAGCAACAAGTGGAGGTTCTCAAGCATAAATTTTAAATGTAGAAATATCAGAATCAGGTTAAATCATCTTCCCTGAGTCACAAATATCACCCACAGACTAAGCATATTGTGAGGTAGTATCAGATATGGTTCTTAAAGCGTCTGTATGCTCTGTATCTACCCCCAGAGCTGTTTTGCTTTCCTTTAATTTCAGGTAGTCTGACTAATACTGCTGCCAGTGTATTATACACAACCTTTGCCATGTCTTGTAAAATAAACGCTATGGGCGCCATTGATATACTTGGCGCCATTTGAGCGTGAGTCCCTGGAGCGGGAGTCAAAGGGTCTGACACGTGGGGAGAGTTAGTCGGCATAACTTCCCCCTCGACAGAATCCTCTGGTGATAATGTTTTTAAATACAAAAAATGATCTTTATTGTTTAACATGAAATCAGTACATCTGGTACACATTCTAAAATGGGGTTCCACCATGGCTTTAAACATAATAAACACAGAGCCTCCTCTATGTTAGACATGTTAGAACTAATAAAGAGACTAGTAAGCTTGGAAAACACTTTAAATCAAGTTAACAAGCAAATATAACAAACGTTACTGTGCCTTTAAGAGAAACAAATTTTGTAAAAATTTGAAAAACAGTGAAAAAAGGCAGTAAATCAAACGAATTTTTTACAGTACATGTAATAAGTTAACAGAGCATTGCACCCACTTGCAAATGGATGATTAACCCCTTAATGCAAAAAACAGATAAAAAAAAAAAAAAACGACATTTTTTTAAACAGACACAACAAAACTGCCACAGCTGAGCTGTGGATTACCTTCCCTATAACTGTTTCTGCAAAATTTAAGCCAGCCATGTGGAAAAATTAGGCCCCAATAAGTTTTATCACCAAACATATGTTAAAAAACGATTAAACATGCCAGCAAACGTTTTAAAACACATTCTTCTAAGAGTATGTATGTCTATTAATAAGCCTGATCCAGTCGCTATCACTGCATTTAAGGCTTTACTTACATTACTTCGGTATCAGCAGTATTTTCTTAGTCAATTCCATTCCTTAGAAAAATATATTACTGCACATACCTTAGCATATATCTCTATCAATCAGCCTGGTACCAGTCGCTTTCACTGCATTTAAAGGCTGTACTTACATTACTTCGGTATCAGCAGTATTTTCTTAGTCAATTCCATTCCTTAGAAAAATATTTTACTGCACATACCTTATTTGCAGGAAAACCTGCACGCCATTCCCCCTCTGAAGTACCTCACTCCTCAGAATGTGTGAGAACAGCAACTGGATCTTAGTTACGTCTGCTAAGATCATAGAAAAAACGCAGGCAGATTCTTCTTCCAAATACTGCCTGAGATAAACAGCACACTCCGGTGCCATTTAAAAATAACAAACTTTTGATTGAAGAAATAAACTAAGTATAAAAAAACCACAGACTCTCACGACCTCCTATCTATGTTGAGACTTGCAAGAGAATGACTGGTAATGGCAGTTAGGGGAGGAGCTATATAGCAGCTTTGCTGTGGGTGGACTCTTGCAGCTTCCTGTTGGGAAGGAGAATATATCCCATAAGTAATGGATGATCCGTGGACTGGATACACTTAACAAGAGAAAATTTGATTTCCAATAATATTGTAAACTGTACTGGCAACTGCAATAATAATTATATTTGTATAACTTGACACATTAAAGGGACACTAAAGTCAAAATTAAATTTTCACGATGCAGATAGAGCATGACATTTTAAACAACTGTCCAATACACTTCCGTTATCTAAATGTGCACAATCCTTTTATATGCACACTTTCTGAGGCACCAGCTCCTACTGATCATGTGCAAGAGTACACAGTATATACACCATGTGTTTTGAGATTGGCTGATGGCAGTCACAAGATACAGGGGGAGGGAAAATTGAATTAACTTTGAAATTTGACGCCAAAAACATTTACTACTCATTTGAAATTCAATGTACTATTGCATTGTCTTTTTATTATGTATTTGTCAATTATGCAATTTTATTGTATTTAAAGGGACAGTCTAGTATAAATTATACTTTCATTTAATTTCATTTCATTTCATAGGACTTTTAATTTTAATCAACTTTTCAATTTACTTCTTTTATCAAATGTGCTTTGTTCTAACAATATTCTATGTTGAAGAGATACTTAGATAGGCATCTGGAGCACTATATAGCAGGAAATGCCATCTTGTGCTCTTGCTAATGGATAACATTCTTGCAAAACTGCTGCCATATAGTGCTCCAGAAATGAGCCAGCTCCTCAGCTTACGTCCCTGCTTTTCAACAAAGGATACCAAGAGAATGAAGAGAAATTAATAATAGAAGTAAATTAGAAAGGTGTTTAAATTTGTATGCTCTATCTGAATCATGAAAGAAAAAATACATAAAAATATTCCGTTAATGGCCCTTTAATTTTAAGTGTTTGTGAGCAGATCCTTCTGAGAACCCGTGGGTAATGCACAATATATACCATAAGGACATAAGTATACATAATGTTTTGCTATTCTCAGACCCAGCATATCTTCTATGATCTCACGTGAGGAAGAAGTCCGCTTTGCTCTTGGAATTGCTAATGAACTGTAGATAGCAGCTGCAAGATGCCAACGAACGCTGGTAACTCTCCTCAGACAACCCCAGAGAATGGCGAAATTGAGAGAAAACAGGGCCCGCGTAGGTCCTCATCACGAATCCCTGATGGAGACAACAAAACGGGAATGAAAAACGACTCTGGGACAGGGAATACCTGCAAAAAGGTGACAAGGGGATGTTATGAACAAAATACGCGTGAGGAAGCTTACCTCGTGAGCTTGTGTCAGTTTCGCTCTGTAATCATCATCTGTGAGCGAGGCCTGGGGAAGAAGACAAAGCATATTATGACACAGGAATTTCCAAGAGACAGCTGAAGACTGCCGAGACATACAGAGAGTGAGAAGCTAATGTATTTACCCAAAATGCGCGTCTATATGGGACTAGTCGTGCGTATTTTCATGCTTATTCAACAAAAATTCCAACAAAAACTATGACTTAGGATTCATACAAATGGACACGTAGGAGCTTGATGGCCCGTGTTTCTAGCGAGTCTTCAGACTCGCCAGAAACAGCAGTTATGAAGCAGCGGTCACAAAGACCGCTGCTCCATAACCTGTACGCCTGCTCTGAGCAGGCGGACAGACATCGCCGGAAATCAACCCGATCGAGTACGATCGGGTTGATTGACACCCCCTGCTGGCGGCCCATTGGCGGCGTACTGCTCTCCGTATTCAGAGAGGTCTGGCGGACCTGATCCGCACTGTCGGATCAGGTCCGCCAGACCTTGTTAAATAGAGGCCGTAATCTTATCAGAAAATCCAGCGCTACACATGAAAGAAACAAGTAAAAGTTTGTGTATTTGCACCAACGCCATACAAATGCTTGTATCTCTGCGCATAACCAACTTGTAAGTTAGTTATTTTATTTATTAAAAAAAAAATTTTATAGGAAAAATAATACTTTACATATTTAAAAATTGGTGAAATGGCTCCCATTAAAGGGACATTAAAGGGACACTGAATCCAAATTTTTTTCTTTCGTGATTCAGATACAGCATGTAATTATAAGCAACTTTCTAATTTACTCCTATTATCAATTTTTCTTCGTTCTCTAGCTTTCTTTATTTGAAAAAGAAGGCATCTAAGCTATTTTTTTGGTTCAGAACCATGGAAAACACTTGTTCATTGGTGGATGAATTTATCCACCAATCAGAAAGAACAACATAGTGTGTTCACCAAAAATGGGCCGGCATCTAAACTTACATTCTTGCATTTCAAATAAAGCTACCAAGAGAATGAAGAAAATTTGATAATAGGAGTAAATTAGAAAGTTGCTTAAAATTGCATTCTCTATCTGAATCATGAAAGAAAAAATTTGGGTTCAGTGTCCCTTTAAACACCTCAAGATATTAATATAAATTGTTTAATTACATGTAGTAACAACAACTTTGCAATATATTTGATTTATTTAGTTCTCCTTTCCTGTAATTTAATTCTGTATATTGTGGGCTTTCCAATTCATGTTAACAATGAAAGTACACACACAGCTGTATACCACACAGTCATTGGTTACACACTCTAGTAAGCCATTTATAACCATTACTAATTGGCCTCAGCAGAAAACGAAACCTAAGTTACAATATGGCGGCGCCCACTGCTTTATATTCATTAACTTTACTCTTAGTTTTCAATAGTTAAACAACTAATATAATTTTTAAAAATACATGTACAAATTATTCTCAGGTTAATCTTTGCTCTGAAAATTGAATCCAATCAGCAAGCGCAACCCAGGTGCTGAACCAAAAATGGGCCTTCTCCTTAGCTTAGATTCCTGCTTTTTCAAATAAAGATAGCAAGAGAAAGAAGAAAAAAATGATAACAGGAGTAAATTAGAAAGTTGCTTAAACTAGCATGCTCTATCTGAATCATTAAAGAACAAATTAGGGTTTAGTATCTCTTTAAATGTCCCGTTGTAGCAGAACTTCTAAAGATTTGGTGCCATAAAAAACGTATTTTTTTAGCACGTACCTTTGTCTTTTTGCCTCATTACTTACAACGGGATTTGTCAGCAAGCAGCTGAAAAAAAAACCTATGGCACCACCAAGGGAAGGATCTTCATTTTTATATAACGTAGATATATTTTAATCATTAATGGGCTGCTTGGTGCTCCGTATTTAACTACTGAAATGTACAAATCATTACAATCACTGACTAAAGAGAATACAGGTGGCCCTCGTTTTACAACGGTTCAATTTACACCGTTTCAGAATAACAACCTTTTTTTCCAGTTATGTGACTGCTATTGAAAAGTATTGAGAATCAGTGCATTTATTAAAATAGCCAGTAGGTGGAGCTGTCCGCTTGTGTTGCAGCAAAGCCAAGGAAGCTGAAATTAAACAGTTTAACCAGACCTGAGCTATCGAGCAGATTTCAAAGGAACAAGATCTTCCTGTCTATAAATCAGTCCAGATTGGAATGCATAGAAAGAACTGTTTGCAGAAAAATGCAAGTGAAGTCTGAGTTGTGTGATTATTTTATTAGGTTTATAATGCTGTTTAGCATTTAAAGTCTTCATTTCAAAGCTTTAAAAATAATGTATCAGGTCTGCCTATACTTTGATTTTGAATATGGCTGAAAAGATATTACTGGTAAAGATGTAGCTTGCGGGACAAATAGGTGTAAAAAAATATAAAATCTTCAAATGTATTAAAGGGACATTCAAGTCAAAGTAAACTTTTAGGATTCAGGAAGAGCAGCAATTTTAAGACACTTTCCAATTTACTTCTATTATCAAATTTTGCACAATTTTGTTATATTCATACATTCTGGGGAACAAGATTCTACTGAGCATGTGCACAAGCTCACAAGGTATACGTATACTAGTCTGTGATTGGCTGATGTCTGTCACATGATACAGGGGGCCGGAAAATGAGAGAAAAAATGAATTTGTCAGAAATCTACTACTTATTTGAAATGCAGAGTAGACGATAAATCATTGTCTTTTTATTATGTACTTGTTAATTATGCAATTCTACTTAATTTAGTGGTCCTTTAAAGGGACATTAAAATCAGAAAACTTTAAAGAGAGTAAGAGAAAGAAAGACAGAGTGACAGCAAAAATTGGAGTTGTACCCACCTTGGCATCGCTGCGGATGGCATCCTGAACGGCCTCTCTCAGGCCCTCCTTCAGATCTAGAGTAAGGGGGTAAAACTCATGTTCCTTGTCAATCTCAAAGAGACCTAGGAGCTTCCATCGTTGGCGCAGTCTCCAGAATAGGCGACGCGGCCTGCTGCTGGCACCAGACTCTCCCTGGCAGAGAGAAGCATAATGAGGTATGGCAGGACAGCACAAATAGGGATATTGCCTGATAATCTCTACCGGAAGAAACTGACAAAGGCTGGCGTATGGTTATATTTGTGTTAACATATTTAGTAGCACAGAATAAATGATCATGGGGGTAAACATTACACATATAAAGGATTTCAATCTAAATATTAGAAATGGCAATACTAAATGATACAGGAGGTGGAGAGCCCTGCTCTAAAAAGCTTGCAATCTAACTGCCAGGGCGTTGCTTTAAAGCTAAAATAGGGTACAGGAATGTAGAGATACAACTGAGTGGTCCCTACCATAGAGCACAGGATGCTGATACTGATGTTAATGTAGAGATACAAAGAGCCAGGGACAGATCTGCAGAGTCAGAGCATTTACAGTAGGGTGTGAGCAGTGTGCCAAGAAAAACACATGGCTTGGAACCCAGAGAATGATACAGAGATAGCGAGAGCATGAGAGAGACAAGGGATGGACACAGAATCCTGAGACATCATCAGAGATATGGAATTCTGAGACATCATCAGAGATATGGAATTCTGAGACATCATCAGAGATATGGAATTCTGAGACATCATCAGAGATATGGAATTCTGAGACATCATCAGAGACATGGAATTCTGAGACCATCTGAAAGTCAGCACAAGGGAGAGAGGATGGGGTGAAAAAGAGAAGAGAGAGGGTGTATAGGGGACAACAGACTAGCGGAGAGAGACAGAGAATAAAGCACAAGCAAGGAAGAAAGAACAAGCATCCAGGGAAGGAACTATATTTTGGTACAAGATGCAGAGCACAAAGGAATGTACAAGGTTAGAGTAGCAGAAACAGAAAGTAGCTGGGTGCTGAGTTTACATCTGGGCAGAGAGAGAGGATGGCACGGAGAGTAAGACAGAGAAAACTGGGCAGAAAAAAAAGGATATATGGAAGAAGTGACAGAGACAGATGATAGGAATTGAATGGGATTAGACTATCATTAATGGCATACACAGGATCTAGAAGCAGTTTAGGCACAGGGTCCGGCCTGTGCTCACCTCCATACTAGGATCACTGGCATTCTGGGTCCCTTCTTCCATCTCTTCCCGGGCAGCTGTTGTGTGCCCACTCTCCCCAGGAGATCCCATTGGTCACTGGCTTCCGGCCTCTCCCTGTGGTATTAACTCATCTATCCAGCAGCCAGACGTCTTCTCACCCATGTCCATCTCTTTATAGCTCTTAACCCCATGATGCATTTTAGCACTGCCCATTCATGGTTCTCCTTCTCTTAGATCATTGTTCCCCCATGATCTGTTTTTCTCAGTCACAACATAACTTCACTATTTCCTTGCTGTCACTCCTCACAATCCCTCTCTCATCCCTGTCACACTATCTATATACTCCTATCCCTCCTGTGACATCTCTCACACAAACCCCTCACTGCATGCTTTCTCTTTCGTCCAGATTACACCCTCCCAGACTGACAGGTCATCCCTCTGGCCAGGCATGTTCCATGTGTACCACTGAGGGGGGACATTAGCAGTTGGGCCTCTCCCCCTGCTCCAGGCAGAATATGGGATCTTCTCATTTACAGACTATTACAACACGAGCAGGGGTTCTTACCTCCTGCAGTATATGAATAAATCTCACCAAGTCCCCCCCCCCCCCATTTGTGTAATGGGGTGTTCTGTAGGATCACTGCAGCTTGAGGTTAAGAAAACAGGACTTTCCCACAGATGATACAATAGGGATATCCCCATAAAGAGGTCTATTCTTGCTGTCTGGCTGCAAAACCAGATAAACAAACCACATGAAACAGCCAGAAACACTGTAACAAAGTGGAGTATGCTTATCTCGGCTTGTATTTCATATCTTTGTTTTTAAATAAATATGTACAGTTCTACTAATTTTAATGCAATTTTTTGGAATTTACACAACTTTATCTAAATGCTCAATTTAGAAGCAATTTGTTTAGTATAACACAGGGCACATAACTGTATAATCTGTCCACAATAAATAGCTGATTCATCATAAAAATGGAAAATTATACTGTCATGGGTATGAAAAAGCACTATTAAAATGAGTTCTTTTATTTAGTTTAAGTTACATAAAAAAAAAAACCAACACAACAGAAAATGCTTGTAGACAACTAGTCCCTAGGGACAGAATGCTCACTAGGTAATATACAGTGAGGGAAAAAAAATTTTGATCCCCTGCTGATTTTGTACGTTTGCCACTGACAAAGAAATGATCA
The DNA here is from genome assembly GCF_027579735.1 of Bombina bombina. Lineage (NCBI taxonomy): Eukaryota > Metazoa > Chordata > Amphibia > Anura > Bombinatoridae > Bombina > Bombina bombina. The sequence continues at coordinate 108,752,062 of NC_069510.1, read as the reverse complement.
GTCTATAATTTTAATGGTAGGTTTATTTGAACAGTGAGAGACAGAATAACAACAAAGAAATCCAGAAAAACGCATTTCAAAAAAGTTATACATTGATTTGCATTTTAATGAGTGAAATAAGTATGTGATCCCTATCAATCAGCAAGATTTCTGGCTCCCAGGTGTCTTTTTATACAGGTAACAAGCTGAGATTAGGAGCACTCTCTTAAAGGGAGTGCTCCTAATCTCAGCTTGTTACCTGTATAAAAAGACACCTGTCCACAGAAGCAATCAATCAGATTCCAAAACCTCCACTATGGCCAAGACCAAAGAGCTGTCCAAGGATGCCAGGGACAAGACCTACACAAGGCTGGAATGGGCTACAAGACCATCGCCAAGCAGCTTGGTGAGAAGGTGGCAACAGTTGGTGCGATTATTTGCAAATGGAAGAAACACAAAATAACTGTCAATCTCCCTCGGTCTGGGGCTCCATGCAAGATCTCACCTAGTGGAGTTTCATTGAACATGAGAACGTTAAGGAATCAGCCCACAGAAGGATCTTGTCAATGATCTCAAGGCAGCAGGGACCATAGTAAGCGAGAAAATAATTGGTAACACTACGCCGTGAAGGACTGAAATCCTGCAGCGCCCGCAAGGTCCCCTTGCTCAAGAAAGCACATGTACAGGCCCGTCTGAAGTTCGCCAATGAACAGCTGCATGATTCAGAGGAGAACTGGGTGAAAGTGTTCTGGTCAGATGAGATCAAAATAGAGTTCTTTGGCATCAACTCAACTCGCCGTGTTTGGAGTAGGAGGTATGCTGCTTATGACCCCAAGAACACCATCCCCACCGTCAAACATAGAGGTGGAAATATTATGCTTTGGGGGTGTTTTTCTGCTAGGGGGACAGGACAACTTAACCTCATCAAAGGGACGATTGACGGGCCATGTACCGTCAAATCTTGGGTGAGGACCTCCTTCCCCCACAGCCAGGGCATTGAAAATGGGTCGTGGTGGGTATTCCAGCATGACAATGACCCAAAACACAAAGCCAAGGCAACAATGCAGTGGCTCAAGAAGAAGCACATTAAGGTCCTGGAGTGGCCTAGTCAGTCTCCAGACCTTAATTCCATAGAAAATCTGTGGAGAGAGCTAAATGTTCGAGTTTCCAAACATCAGCCTTGAAACCTTAATGACTTAGAGAGGATCTGCAAAGAGGAGTGGGACAAAATCCCTCCTGAGATGTGTGCAAACCTGGTGGCCAACTACAAGTAAAGTCTGACCTCTGTGATTGCCAACAAGGGTTTTGCCACCAAGTAATAAGTCATGTTTTGCAAAGGGGTCAAATAATTATTTCACTCATTAAAGTGCAAATCAATTTATAACTTTTTTTAAATACATTCTTCTGGATTTTTTGTTGTTATTCTGTCTCTCACTGTTCAAATAAACCTACCATTAAAATTATAGGCTGATCATTTCTTCGTCAGTGGGTAAACTTACAAAATAAGCAGGGGATCAAATATTTTTTTCCTTCACTGTAGACAAGACCAACAATTGTACTGATGGTCAATGACATGTCTCTTAAGCACAGGTGTGATATATATATATATATATATATATATACACACATACATACATACACAAAACACGAAATGGGACAGCACTCTCAGGCCGGACCGGGTACACATCCCATGACCCTGCAACATGCACAGCCCTGGGTGCAAAAACAGCACTCTCAGGAAGCTGCACCGTCCACAGAGCCACAGGCAGTTAACCCCAGACAGGTTTGGGTGCACATCCCAAAGGGGTAAATTACAAAAAATATATAAGATAATTTTTTAAAAATAAATAAATATAAATATATATATATATATACACACACACACACACATATGTAAAAAAAAACTTGCAGCTTGCAAACTGTTGCGCCCTGCAAAGTAAACAAACTATTCAAGTAGAATAGAACATCCAATAATTGTAATGGGAAAAAAAAAGAAGGAAGTGATCTTTAAATCTTAAAGGAACATGCTAGAGCAAGCAATTTTAAACAACTTTTCAATTTACTTCTATTATAAAATATTCTTTATTTTCTTGTATCCCTTGTTGAGAAGCAGGAAGGCAAGTTCAGGAGTGTGCACGTGTCTGCAGAACTATATGGCAGCAGTTTTGCAACAATGTTATACATTAGCAAGAGCACTAGATGGCAGCACTTTTATAACAATGTTATACATTAGCAAGAGCACTAGATGGCAGCACTTTTATAACAATGTTATACATTAGCAAGAGCACTAGATGGCAGCACTTTTATAACAATGTTATACATTAGCAAGAGCGCTAGATGGCAGCACTTTTATAACAATGTTATACATTAGCAAGAGCGCTAGATGGCAGCACTTTTATAACAATGTTATACATTAGCAAGAGTGCTAGATGGCAGCACTTTTATAACAATGTTATACATTAGCAAGAACGCTAGATGGCAGCACTTTTATAACAATGTTATACATTAGCAAGAGCGCTAGATGGCAGCACTTTTATAACAATGTTATACATTAGCAAGAGCGCTAGATGGCAGCCCTTTTATAACAATGTTATACATTAGCAAGAGCGCTAGATGGCAGCCCTTTTATAACAATGTTATACATTAGCAAGAGCGCTAGATGGCAGCCCTTTTATAACAATGTTATACATTAGCAAGAGCGCTAGATGGCAGCCCTTTTATAACAATGTTATACATTAGCAAGAGCGCTAGATGGCAGCCCTTTTATAACAATGTTATACATTAGCAAGAGCGCTAGATGGCAGCCCTTTTATAACAATGTTATACATTAGCAAGAGCGCTAGATGGCAGCCCTTTTATAACAATGTTATACATTAGCAAGAGCGCTAGATGGCAGCACTTTTATAACAATGTTATACATTAGCAAGAGCGCTAGATGGCAGCACTTTTATAACAATGTTATACATTAGCAAGAGCACTAGATGGCAGCACTTTTATAACAATGTTATACATTAACAAGAGCACTAGATGGCAGCACTTTTATAACAATGTTATACATTAGCAAGAGCACTAGATGGCAGCCCTTTTATAACAATGTTATACATTAGCAAGAGCGCTAGATGGCAGCCCTTTTATAACAATGTTATACATTAGCAAGAGCACTAGATGGCAGCACTTTTATAACAATGTTATACATTAGCAAGAGCACTAGATGGCAGCAGCTTTATAATAATGTTATACATTAGCAAGAGCACTAGATGGCAGCATATTTATAACAATGTTATACATTAGCAGGAGCGCTAGATGGCAGCACTTATAACAATGTTATACATTAGCAAGAGCACTAGATGGCAGCACTTTTATAACAATGTTATACATTAGCAAGAGCACTAGATGGCAGCAGCTTTATAATAATGTTATACATTAGCAAGAGCACTAGATGGCAGCAGCTTTATAACAATGTTATACATTAGCAAGAGCACTAGATGGCAGCAGCTTTATAACAATGTTATACATTAGCAAGAGCACTAGATGGCAGCACTTTTATAACAATGTTATACATTAGCAAGAGCACTAGATGGCAGCACTTTTATAACAATGTTATACATTAGCAGGAGCACTAGATGGCAGCACTTTTATAACAATGGTATACATTAGCAAGAGCACTAGATGGCAGCACTTTTATAACAATGTTATACATTAGCAAGAGCACTAGATGGCAGCACTTTTATAACAATGTTATACATTAGCAAGAGCACTAGATGGCAGCACTTTTATAACAATGTTATACATTAGCAAGAGCACTAGATGGCAGCACTTTTATAACAATGTTATACATTAGCAAGAGCACTAGATGGCGGCACTTTTATAACAATGTTATACATTAGCAAGAGCACTAGATGGCAGCACTTTTATAACAATGTTATACATTAGCAAGAGCACTAGATGGCAGCACTTTTATAACAATGTTATACATTAGCAAGAGCACTAGATGGCAGCACTTTTATAACAATGTTATACATTAGGAAGAGCACTAGATGGCAGCACTATTTCTTGTCATGTAGTGATGCCGACATGTGCACGCTACCTATCTATATATCTGTTCATCCAAGAATAACATGAGAATGAAGCAAATTTGATAATAGAAGTAAATAGGAATTTTTTTGAAAATTGTATTCTCTATCAGAATCATGAAAGTAAAATGTTTGGGTTTTATGTCCCTTTAATTTCACATTTCACTGTTAAAGGGACATGAAACCCAAGTTTTTCTTTCATGATACAGACAGAATATACAATTTTAAATAACTTTCTAATTTACTTCTTTTATCAAATTTGCTTCATTCTCTTGGTATGTTTTGCTGAAGGAGCAGCAATGCACTACTAGGAGCTAGCCACTGATTGGTGGCTGCATATAAAACCCTCTTGTCATTGGCTGACCTGATGTGTTCAGTCAGTAGCTAGTTCCCAATAATGCATTGCTGCTCCTTCAACAAAGGTTACCAAGAGAATTCAGTAAATTAGATAATAGAATTAAAAGCGAGTTATTTTAAAGGGACATTAAACTCTAAATAAATAATTTCTTGACTTATGTATTTTTGAGCAAAGATTAGCCTGAGAATAATGTGTACATATATTTCTTAAAATTATACAGGTTGTTTAAAAAAAAAAAAAAAAAAGGATGATAATCATAAAAGCAGTGGGCACCGCCATATTGTAACTTAGGTTACTTTTCTGCTGAGGCCAATTAAGAATGGTTATAAATGGATTACTAGAGTGTGTAACCAATGACTGTGTAGAATATAGCTGTGTCTGCACTTTCATGTTTAAAGGGACAGTACACTGTAAAATTGTTTTTGCCTTAATGTATTTTCAACGATTGTTATACCAGCTGCAGAGTATAAAATGTATGAGAAATTGCATTTCCGGTTTATTTGTGTATATGAAATAGCTGGTTGTGTGCTTTTAAGCCACAGCCTATTACAATGGGTTGAGTTTTAGGTAATACCATATATCATTATGTTAACACTTTGTGTACACAGACTTGCTTCCTTATCTTATATTTGTCTGGAAAACTAAAGCTCAATACTTAGAGAGAACAATGGAAAAGTATCATTGTATTACTTAAACTATCCTGCACCCCACTGAGTGTGTCATTTCTTCTGCTGGCTGTGTTTACAAAGTCTGTCAATAGCATATACTCCAGTATCAAAACTTTTAGTATAGGTTGAGATACCACAGGCTAAATCAGCTATTTCAAATGCCAAAATAGGGGTAAAGGAGCTACTTGTAAACAATTTTATACACTACAACAGGTAAAATGGATCATTGGGAACAATTTAAAGGGGAGACAATTGTTGGGTGAACTGTCCCTTTAACACGAAGTGGAAATATTTATTATTAAATTACGGTAAAGGAGAACAATATCCCTTTAAAATTGTATGCTCTATCTAAATCCTGACTCTTTTATTAAAGTGAATGTAAATTTTGATGCTAAAGTGCCCGGTTTTTAAAAATCCGATTAAAAACAGGGGCACTTTAATTCATCAAAATTTACATTTCACTCCTGTTGTGAAAAAAAACTTACATTTTAATCTTGACAGCAGCTCCAGCTTCCTCTGATCGTCGCAAACCATTTCTGATATCAGAAATGATGGATAGGTCATCCTCCAATAACGGCTTCCCCCCCCCCCCGGGGGAATCAGTGTCTGATTCAACGCTGTGATTGGAGGAAGCCGGATTCCTCATTTTAGACCCTGGAAGAGGCTTTGCAACAGGTGGAGGAAGAGATGCAGTGGCTGTCAAGATTAAAAGGTACGTTTTTTTTTTTCACAACAGGAGTGAAATGTAAATTTTGATGAATTAAGTTATGTGTAGTTAAAAAAAAAACTATATATAATATACTGGCATTAGTAATTCTGTCCCATTTTTCCTCTAATTTACCTCTGAAAAATGTTGGTTTATTAAAATGATACTAAGTTTCTATAAAGTAATGGGAGCCCCCATGTTTGAATATAAATGTTCCTGCTATCTCACTCTCCTGCTGAGGACAATTAAGGATAGATATAAAACAGGCAATAAAAGAGACTGTCCAAACAAGGCTGCGTAGAACATAAGATTATCTAACAGGGTTTTTCCACACAGCCTGTATTTTATTGCCCGATATACTGTATATCTGTCCCTATTTGTTTTCAGCAGACAAGATAAATAGAAAACTAGATCAAATATTGTGGCCCCCATTACTTTTGCATTTAGGTGTTGTTTTTTTAGAAACGAATGCCGAACATGGCTGTCGTCAGCAACATTCACCTCTTTTTGGAGCCAGATTATTTTTTTCTTGTGAAAATGCAACAGGCAAACAATTTGGATTTGCACAGATCTTAGGGCTAGATTTATCAAAGCTGAGGCGTACAGGGGCACATATACGCGCCCCTGTACGCCTCAGCTCGCCTTTGGCGGGGCGAAATTACCCGCAGGTAATCAACACTGCACACGAGCGCAATTTTGCGCTCGCGTGCAATCCCGCCCCTGCCCGCGCACAGCCAATCACGCGCGGGCAGGAGCTGTCAATCTCCTCGGTCATACTCGACCGAGGAGATTGAATGTCGCCACCTTAGAAGTGGCGAAAAGCTTAGGGAAGCAACGGTCTGGTGACCGCTGCTTGATAAATCACGGCGAGCAAGTTCTTGTGAGCCGTAGGAGCTTGATAAATCGAGCCCTTAGTGTTTTGCACTTTCACAAGAAGAAGAAATCCGGCTCCGTAAAGAGCCCAATGCTGCTTGCGGCGGCAGCCATGTTTGGCATTCATTGCTAAAAAAAACATCTGAAGGCACCTATCTAATATAAACTAGAGTACTTTATAGAGAACAAATCCTTACACTTATATTGTCATTATTTAAACAGCTAAAATAATTGTAAGAAA